>NC_080862.1:6159148-6264148 GCF_030435755.1 Ochotona princeps
AAAAAAAAAAGCTTTTCTAAACAATCCTATATAGAGTCTGTTTTGTGAGTCTCTTCATTCATTTCTCTTGAACAAATGCACCTAGGAATATAATTCTTGGGTCATATGACACAGATTTGGTTTAAGGAACAATCAAATTATAGCTTTAATATTTGCTTTATCACCAACAAAGCATGAGAAACATAGTCTATTCTCTCTACTCATCTTATAAAGGATTGATAGTTTCCTTTTTTAATCAGCTCTGTTTTAACATTTTTTGTTTTAAATTTTGATTTAATCTGTTACTACCTTTATTTCATTTTTTCTACTGCTTGCTTTGAGTTTATTTTGATCCTGTAAGTTCACACAATGCATCATTTTACTATTATTTGAAAATTTTTCTCTTGAAATATGCATGTTATACACTAAAAATTTTCATTTTATATCATTGTGTCCTTGTCTCAGGGATTCAGTCTCTTTTTCATGTATTAATGTATTTTTTATCTCACTTAAGATTTTCACCTTGACTTAGACACCAAGTGTATTATTTAATTTTTAATACATTTTTATTTTATATAATAATTTCACCTTTATTCGTGCACTGTTTGTTATTTTATTTCTAAGTGTAACATATTTGTCAGCTATCTTATCACAATCAACTTTTAGGTTTATTCCATTGTTGTCAGGTAAACACTACATATTATATATTTTTTGCCTTTTATTAAATTATCATTATCTACGGTATGATTTGTTTTGTTGTTTGTTCTCAGATATTTGCTAATAGTGAATATTTTGCTGGTATTGGATGGGGTGTTGAACACACATCATTTAGATTATATTTTTGATGATATTGAGATGTCTTTTAGCCTTTCTGGATTTCTGCCTTCTATGTTCAATTACTGACTGCTTCTCTTGAGTATCCCAAGTAAAATCGTAGGTTTATGAATTTCTCCCTTTAGTTCCATAGTTTTTCCCCACATATTCAGTATCTGTTATTTGATATATACACATTTAGATGGTTTATCTTCTTGTTGGGTGGACTTCTATATTACGGTGTAGTATCTTCCTCTTTTCATATAAATTTTATTTGATCTAGATTCTACTTGATCTGAAAGTAATAAAGTCACTTTCAATTCTATTCTTTTTTTTTGTAACTGTTGGGAATTTCGTTCTTTTTCATAGTTAAGTAATACATCCTCCCACATGTCTTCATGAATTCATCAGTAAATGGACACATAAGTTGATTTCCTATTTTAGCTATCATAAATTGAGATGCTGCAAAAACCACAGTTCAGGTAACTCTTCCACATACTGATATTTCCCAGGTGTGTAGCATATTGTTGTTCTTATAAGTGCTGTTTGAATTTTTTCATGGGCTTATGTTTAAAGCAGTTTTAGTCTCACAGCAGAACTGAATGAAAGATCTTCCTCCCTTTCTCTCCTCCTCTCTCTTTATCGAACTTTCAAATAAAAATAACATAAATCTTTAAAAGAGAGAGAGAGAGCAAGTGTGTAGAGGTGAGAGAAGAGAGAAAGAGAGACAGAGTTGCTGTCAAAGTTGATCATTTCTGGTGTGCCATACCTGGGACTGGGCCAAGGCAAGAGCACTCCAAGATCTGCATCATTGGAAAGATGAAGCCAGAACCAAGAATTGAACCTAGGTTCTGTGATTTGGGTCACGGGCATCCTAACTGGTAGATTCAATGCCAACTCCATTATTTCTGATTATAAAAATACTCAAATGACAGAATCAAAATATGAAACTGTTGATATGGTAGGGAAAAGGTTGAAAAAGATCACAGAAGGTATTCTATGATTAAACCTATATTTAAACAAAGCAAACTCTCCAATTTTTTTTTTAAAAAGAAATTTTTGAAATTAAACACTTGAAGAAAAGCCAAGTTGTTTCATTGACTCAGCAGAGTCGGGATTCTCAATAATCTATCAGAAAGAAGTGCTGTCAGTGTAACACAGAGAATTTAAAAAAAAAAAAAAGATGAAAATTACCAAAAATGTAGTTAAGATGTGGAGGTTTGATGTAGTGACAAACAGTACAAAATCATACAAATGGTGCTAACAGCCATATTTCTTACCCTATCACAATGTGCTTCTTGGAGACTCATCTGCTAGGCATCAAGACTTCTTTCTTTTTTTTAAATGTACGATGATACATTTACTACAAGCGATACATTTACATGAAATGCAAGGAAAGGAAATGGAGTGAGTTTTCCACTTCTCACGGTATCTTCCTGCAACAGAAACTTGGTACAATCTCTTCGTCCTTCATGGCACTGCTTGTTAACACCATTTTCTGGTGTTCCAATTGACTGACTATTCCCAGGCCTCCCTCACAACAACCTTGGAAACCTGTGAATGAAATGAAATTAGGATACAAGATTCAAAGCTTGATAGAAGATGTATGGGAAATTCCATATGATTTCTAAGCTATTCCTTGATCACAAAACTCAAAATAGATAGGTTAGATAGACCTACGGAAATTAAGCATTGTGTAGGATGAAGAACCCATTTCGCCGGGACAGTGACAATTTCTTCGTGCAGCAAGTCATTGAAGATCTCTTTGTTGCCAGTGGGTGACTGCTGAATTCACATTTTCCAGTGGGTGGTTAGCAAAAGCTCTACAAAATGTTTTTGACTTCACCACCACGTTAAAAAACAATCGCAGTGGGGCTACAGGGATGGATTTTCCAGGACACCGTTTCGCGGATGGTTGCTCCAGTCCCACTTACTGGTCCAGGGACTGTGTTCCCAGCTCTATTTTAAATCACCAAGTAGAATTTCTGTTCCACTTGGAGTAAAGTTGAGACTCCTAAGCCTAATTAAAAAAAAAAAAAAAAAAAAGGAAAAGTCCCTTTGATGTCTTTCGGCTACCTTCCCTATCACAGAATTGCCTCATTCCAGCAGGTGTGGCTTAAATTCCTCTACTGGGCTCCACTGGCTTCTGCCATGGTTATACGCTTTCTTTCACTCCAGGTCAGCTCCTTACTTTAGCAAATTTCAACAAGCAGACTGATAGATTTACACATGATTTTGATCTCCCAGGATTTTATGCTTCATTATTTTTTTTTTACTTAAGAACAATTACTCATTAAGACTTGTACCATTCATTCGTTCATCCATTTATTGAAGATCGCTATGAGAGCCAACGTTGTGGTACATCAGGAAAAATTACCACCTACCATGCTTAGCACCCCATAGAGGCACTGGCCCATGTGTTGGCTACTCCACTTCTGATCCATCTCCCTGTTAGTGGCCTCCAAAATGCAGCAGAAATTAGACCATATATCTGAGTTCCTGTAGCCGAGAGAGGAGAGACCCACATGAGGCTTCTGGCTTCAGCCTGGCCCAACACTGGCCACTACATTCATATGGGGAATGAGCTGGTGGATGAATAGGATCTCTCTTTCTGGGACTCTGCTTCTCTCTGCTCTCTGAATTTCAAAGTAAATAATTATTAATAAAAAGAAGGAGGGGCGTTCTAGAATCCCTGTAGACAATAAGTTAAGACCCAGGTTTGAGTGAAGCACATATAAATAAATAAACAAGTCCCAAAACAATTTTGTAAAGTGGTAAATAACACATCAATCACCAGAAATTCACTTACACCATTCCAAAGGAAAACTAGGAATTTTGTTTTAAGAGACAAAGTAGATTCTTCCAGAATTTCCAAAGGGGCTTTGAAGCTAGAGTCTTAAAAAGCCATCAGGGTGAAAAAAAAAAAAGCGTTGCTGCTCTCCACTGTTCTCCTGTTGCATGGAAGCATACAAATTCTGGATGCCGATTCTCCCCTTTTCTGACTTTTGCTATTCTCTTTCTCCCTCTCCCACTATCCTCCTTTCACTTGCTGCAACTTTCACTTGCCCAATAACTGATTCACTTAGTAATTAGAAAGGATGCAATAGTGGCAATAGGGACAGGTATATGATTTGCACTGAGTGTACAAAAAGAATATATTGGGTGTGTTGCTTCAATGTTAAGAATTGTAATGTGGGGGCCAGGCTTGGTGGCCTGGTAGCTAAAATTCTTGCTTTGCACATGCCAGGATCCCATGTGGGCACCAGTTTGCTCCCTGGCATCTCTGCTTCCTATCCAGCTCCCTGCTTGTGGCCTGGAAGAGCAGTCAAGAATGGCCCAATGCCTTGAGACCCTGCAACCACACTGGGAGATCTAGGAGAGTCTCCATGCTCCTGGCTTTGGATCGGCTCAGCTCCGGCTGTTGCGGCCACTTGGGGAGTGAATCAGCAGATGGAGGATCTTCCTCTCTGTCTCTCCTCCTCTCTGTATATCTGACTTTCTGATTTAAAACAAAAATTAATCTTAAAAACAAAAATGAACGTGACACAACCGCCAATAGAATTGTTTCATGGAATAATAAAATTAATCAATTAATTAAAATAAAGCATTGTAATACAGTAGCGGTAGAGCACTTGTTCTCATGACCCTGGAACACTGTAAGACTACACACACTGATACCTGGTTCGTTGGAGGTAATTCCTAACTCTCAGTCTGAGAATATCAGCCCAACAACCAGAGTTATAGCGTTCTTATCCCATAATTCTAAATTGGAGGGGATCAAGCCTGAAGTACTGAAATGAATTGTTATTCTTTATCGGTCATTGCTCAGTCTTGATTTGGACCATGAACCATTCCTGTTTGAAAATGATAATCATCTCAAATCAGCAAGTACAACAATGCTTCCAAAAAAGAACCTTAAATGTGTGTGTGCTTTAAAATTGTGATTTGGAAGATGTAGCTTGCTTACATGATCACAGAGCACACCTGAGACACGGTAGTCGGAGCAGATGTATTCCCGAATGACAAAACTGTAACCAAGAAATAACTGAAACACACACTGTATAATATGATGAGAAAAAGGTCACAATTGTCTGTATGTTGGCAACATTACCTAATTAACACAAATGATAAAAACAGCTTGGGTTCTGAATATATATCGACTAAAACGCATCTGTTGTTGCATTAGATATCAAATATCAAAGGGACCACTGTTGTGCAATTTCAGGAACAAGAGGGCTCATCAATGCTAACTACCACAGAGAAGCCTGCCAAATTTTCCTTCAGATTCAACTTTTCCCAACTCTCTTCATTTAAAATGAGTAATTCAACCCCTTTCCTAAGATCATTATTCAGCTCTATGATGAGCGATGGTAAGCTGGGCATCTAGGTAATCAGACCAAGGACCAAGATTTAGTATAAACTGGGGAATAAACAGGTTCTATTTCAGAGAGCTGTAGCTAAGGCTCATGAACATCTGTGTAGGTAGAGAAAGCTTCCAAGTGCATATCTTTGCATAAAGTCACTAAAAAGATACTGAATGTTTATTAAATGCAAGCTCACCTAACACAATGAATGCAAATCATGAAGCATAAAAGCACATAGCTTGTCCAGGTTCCAGTATTGGACATTGTTAGACTATTGTCTGTTCTTCCTTTGAACTCGAAGCTACCACCTAGGAATATTTTCCTCAATAATTACTCTTTTCCTTGACTAGTTGGGATGTATGTGCCAATGGAAACATCTGCCTAGAAAAGTTAATTTAGCCAATTATTTTTTCCTTTATAAGGCTTGAAAGAATGAATAGTTTTGAACCTCTTTTCTCTGATTAGTTTCCAAAACAGTAGTGGGAATTGAAATGAGAATCAACTCTTATTGACTTCCTGCTTAATCTATCAAGGAATAATTAGGCAGAAAGTGAATCATGTACCACTTTTGAAGTTTCTTAAGCCTCAAAACTCTGCATTTCTAAAAGAAGATAAAAGTGAATTTCTCCCTAAGATGTAAGTTGAATTTTATTTTCTATCCATTTTTGTCTTCTCTTACTTAATTTCAGTTATCTAGACTTAATGTAACTAAAAAGGACAACATACTTAGACATCAAATTTCAGTGAAGTTTGCTATTGTAATTTTTCATTCTCTTCAGCACTGTGTCTTACCTAAACCACAAAGGATAGGGGTTCAATCTATTTGCTTGCATCTAGCTAGTTTTCGGGGTGAACCTGTATCCACCAACTGTGACATGACAATAAGGCACTTAAAAATATAGTGATAAGCCAAATACATGATATCATTAATTTCCCCTTCCTGATAATAGTTTCTGAAACTATTTAATTATTTGAAAAACAAAGGCGACCCCTTTCTCTCACATTCTTAAATGTGTAAGCTACTCCAAGAATACATAAAGAAAGTATTTTAAGCAAGGTCCTAATTTTGGAAAAGAACCTAAATGAACAGGCAATAAAATGAAAAACTATACAAATGGGATTCTATACCAAGAAGCTTCTCCATAGAACAGGAAGCAAATGACTAAAAAGACAAATGAGATGCTAGAAAACCTGCATATTTCTATACAGAATATATAAGGAGCTCAAATAACACAATGAAAAAAATATATATACAATCCAGGGAAGAAACACGCAAGGAATCTGAAAAGCCTGTACTTTAAAGGGAGCGTGTATTAAGTATGTAATTGACTGGGAAGATGACGAGGAAGAATGGCAAGGAGCAGGAGGAGGCATGCGAGGAGGCGGGGTGAACATAAAGACAAGATGAGGCAGAAGAAGATAAAAAATAAACCACAGCCTAATAAATTGTCCTGTTCAAGAATCACCACAGGATGAAAGAGAAATACTGTCAAATGTTGTATCAGAAATGCCAGAATTGGAAATATATTAAGATTTTGGGCAATAAAATCCTTACATGCATAGTGTATGTACCTTTTAGAAAGTCTCTTCTTGATCTATGTAATTATTTGCTCCACTCTCGGTCTACTGATTCAATATCAGAGTCCATTTAAAATTCACGCCATCATTTTCTAACGGCAAGGAAATTGCAGACCTCAGGAACCAATTAAAGCTTCACTCACCTCCTTCGGCCCATCCCTCAGCAGCTGTTTCCAGAGAAAGCTGGAGAGGGCTCAAAGCAAAGCCGCCTTGGAACGGGCTCACCTGGAACTCATACACTCCATCCAAGTCTGCGTTGCCAGGGGCCCTGGCGTCTCACTCTTGAGTTGTGATTTCATTTAGCCAGAGTGCAGTGTTCTGTGCCGGGTGCTAAGGGGAATTTAGAGTATAGATTAGACATGGTTGTTATTCTCAGGAATCTCGCCATTTAATGGAGGAAATAAGATAAACACACAGCCAATTAAGAGAAAGTAGATACACATGTCCACATAAAAATATTGATTCAAGCTCAAGAAAGAGAAGCACACACAGAGCGAAAGATTAAAGGCTAATCAGGAGATTGTTGCCGATGAAGCTTTATGTGAGGCTGAGTCGGAGAGCGCTCTCTGTGCCAAAAGGAAAAGCATTGATGTGCCAGGGATCCCTTCATTGCTTCTTGTTCTTTTCCCTCAAATGTTCAGGACCAGGAGAAGTCATTCTGTTTCCGCTTGGCTTCCTTAGAGACTGAACTCCTCTTAATCTGGGATTGGCCAAGCTACAATGTATCATTTCTCCTTGTCTTGCTCATTACCTGTCAAATAAGTTAGTGCAACACAGTGTATCTAATTCATTAAAAAAAAAAAAAAGATAGGGCCCTGCGGCATGGCCTAGCGGCTAAAGTCCTCGCCTTGAAAGCCCCGGGATCCCATATGGGCGCCGGTTCTAATCCCGGCAGCTCCACTTCCCATCCAGCTCCCTGCTTGTGGCCTGGGAAAGCAGTCAAGGACGGCGCAATGCATTGGGACCCTGCACCCACGTGGGAGACCCGGAAGAGGTTCCAGGTCCCCGGCATCGGATCGGCGCGCATCGGCCCGTTGCGGCTCACTTGGGGAGTGAAACATCGGACGGAAGATCTTCCTCTCTGTCTCTCCTCCTCTGTGTATATCTGGCTGTAATAAAATGAATAAAATCTTTAAAAAAAAAAAAAAAAGATATATTTGACCAAAATGTTTGCTGATTGCCCAATTCTTGAGAAGAAATAGCAAGGGTACGCCCAACAATTCATAGAAAATGCAATAAAAAGATAAGCTTGGATGCAGAAAGATGCTTAAAATTTGTGGATAGAATTTCCATAATACACAGTTTACATGAAACTTACAGAAATTTTGCATTATAATAAATGCATCTCTGAATTCCATTTCCCCCACAAACTTTTGAAGCATTCTGCTATGTAGCTCTCTCTCACACACACACACACCACACCACACCTTGATATTTTCTGTGTTAGAGCTTACATTGAAGACCAGGCCATTTTTGATTTTTGTGTTACATCTGAGTGCATGGTAAGTGTCCATAGGAACACAGCAATTCTCAGAGCATCCTTGGAAGCACCACCAGGAGTGCCACACAGCCCTCCACTATATGTCTACTGTCTTGTCCACTTTACATCCTGGGGGATTACCATTATCCCCTTGAACAAACAAAACATTCCATTGAACAAACAAATCAAAATAATTAGCATCATCATGCCTTTTTTTTTTTAGTTTCAAATATTTATAGACAAATTCTCTTTCTGTCATTCCCTCTCTTCAATCTAACGAGAACTCGTTTTTCCTTCCCAGTTGGTGTGGGGAACGAGGGGAAAAGAGACAGATGGTATCGTTTGCAAAAAGAAAGCTGAGAAATTGCACATATATCTTTCAGCTTTGTGGCAAATCTGAGGCCAAGATTCTTGCTCGGAGTGTGTAGTGCAATACAAGCATAGAAGCGTACCAGAAAGGGTAAGGCCAGCCCATGGAGGGCGGTACAATAAATTGCTGTGGGCTGATCCAACGGCAGAACATGTGAGCTGTTACACTTTGGCAGCTATTTTAGTTTTCCCTTATGGAGTTTCAGACCTGGCTTGTACACTGAGATGGGTTTCATCTGGTTAAAACTTGTGTCGTATTTAAACTTCCTTCAGATCTGTGGAGTTGGAGGGGAAAAAAATAAAAATAAACTTAGCATAGCCCATAACACACTGAAATGATATAGGAGGTAGGAGAGGGGCAGTAATTGTGCCCAGATAATGTTGTCATACTTTGTAAAGCCTTTAATGCTGGAATTTATTTATTAATGATGCATGGGTTATTACCCACCATCTGTCTTGTGTTAGCAGTGGGCTGTTTCAGATTATGGTAATGTGTTTCTGATTTGAGTTGTGTTGAAAGCCAGAATAACGCAACTCATGTGCAGTCCTCTTTGAGGCCTGCTGTTTTCAATTCCTCTTCACAGAAAGGGCTTTTATTTGATTTGTTATGGGGATTTTTTTCTTCTGTTGCCAAAACAGCTGCAAGCCTGGAAGGGAATAAGACACAGAGCCACATCAAACTTGTTAGCTTGTAAAAAAAAAAAAGAAAGAAAGAAAAAGAAAAAGAAAGAAAGAAAACCAGAATGTTCCAGGAATAAAAAAAGAAGGAAAAGTATGTGTGAAAGTGGATGGAAAAGACAGAAAGCCAACATCACTCAGCTATTTAGTTTGTTTTTATATGGAGAACATAGACATATTTTGCTATCTAAATATCATAGATTAGATTGCAATGCATTGAATTTATTATGTATATTCACACCAAACAGACATTCTTGTGGCTAGTTTTCACAGCCTTGAGGCTGACAAAAGTAATAGCAGAAAGTCCCCACTGGTCATTAAAACAGACACTCAACTTTGTAAGCTTGATTTCTTTTTTAATGTGCTGAACAGAACCAGATTTGTCTGTGAATTAAAAAAAAAAAGCAAAAAGTAGAAGGAGGAGGAGAAGAAGGAGAAAGGAAATCGGTAACAGGCAGGCACATACACATTGCCTGCCCTGAGCGTTCAACTTGATTAGAGTTCTGTGTCTCTGTTTCTTCCTCCAATGCAGTGAAAGGGTAGAGAAGTCCCCGGAGACTATTGCTACCCAACAGCTATGTTGTTGGGAATACTCTGTATTCACTCTCCAATGTGACAGCCACAAGACACATTTGACATGTGATCAGAGTGGAAAACCCTCAGCCTTTAATGTTATTTAGTTTTTTATTCCTTTAAATGTAAATAACCTTATGTGAATAGTGGCCACTGTCTTAGGGAGTGTATTTGTACAATTAACTACATTTGTGAAGAGAATATTTCTTCCCTTCAATACAAAGCAGGAGAGGTATTTTTGCTCTTGTGCTAGCTATGAGTGCAGCTTACTTTCACTCTGAAGATTTTGTGTGAAATTTTCTTTCCTGAAGTGTTCTACAAACTGAGTAGCATTAAAGTTTTCTCTTGAAAGGCCACTGAGTTTTTTCTTGAAAGAAGTGTATAAGTATGTCTGTCTATTAAAATGTGGATTTATGAGACAAGAATATTTATTGTGACAAGCACACCACCACAAAACTGTAACTAGAGCTTTCAAAAACTAAGAAATCTGATGGTAATGATATTCAAGAACTTAGCTTATTGGCTACAATTTTCTCAGTTCGTGTTAAACATGGGCTAATTATTTTTGGAACATATGCTGTGTTCGCAATGAAGCCCAAAACCATGAGAAACTGTGCACATTCTGTCCAGATTTTAGTTAACCACTTTTCTTTCAGAAAATTTAAATAGTTGTTAAAAACTAATGAGCACATTTCGGTATATCTTTTGTTGTAGCTCTACTTCTCCAAATGATTCTCCTTTAGATGGAAAAGATTCTATAACAAGAGTTGATGAGATAAAACATACAGGAAAGACAAAACATGAGTTCACTTCCCCAATACCTTTTCTGTCTATATACACATTTAGACTCCATTTCTGAACTACCCTTAATTTATGATATCCGGTGACTGAGTCCTAGCCAAGGCAATACGCTTTAAAGTCTTCCATGTCCAGGTCTGACATAAAAGTTCTTTTTTACATCACTTTCCCCTTTCTTTTCTTAGATTTGGAAAATCCAGCAAATAACCCCAAACTCAAGCAGGTGTCCATTAGATAAACTGATCATAGAGCTCCAAGTGATACCCTGCAGCCAACCTCTTCCTCCTAGCTAAGCAAAATTAGACCTACGTTGAAGGATTTTGTCAATGAAGAACTTGACTTTCACAAAACGGTTCCTTAGAAAAGGAGTCGTCAGAACAAGCAGAACTTTAGTCAGCTCTGTGCTAATCACTGCATCTCTTAGCTGTGTTGTTCAATCTCTGATGTTTGAGGGTATTCCCAGGGATGCTCCTATTTGGGGATAACTTTCATTATCCAATAAACAATATCGGTATGTGAAGTGCAAGATCTATTTATCTAATATGTGTATTTAAGGTATTACCGTACAAAAACATAACTTGAAATGAATCATTGTGTCCATGTAGTAGCAAGTCATATATATATGGCCAAGTGAGGTAGACACTCCAGGGCCGTATTATGCATTACCCAAACAAATGACCATGGATTTATTCCAGAGACTCAGAACACCTCTCACTCCCCACACCGTCCTTCTTGTGGATACTTCCACTCCGAATGGTCCTGCCCTTATAAACTCTCTTTCACAGATGTTGTCTTTCAACTCATCCTACCCCCGTTGTCAACTGTGAGACCTTCTTGGCTTGTGAATTTGAATCCCCCATGTGTGAACCTGAATTCCCCATGTGTGTCATGAGCAACTGAGCCTGGAGGCTTTCTCTGTCTTGTCCCTCATTGACTTGAATTCTGCTACATCACATTATCTAGCTGAAGTCATCTGTCACTCCTGTTCATCTGGTTGGCCGGGTTTCAAACTGAAGAACGGTTAGAATGTTGCAAACAGAATATTTGTATTTTCTCAAACTCCACACATTGAAACTTTATGCCAGTTTGTTCTATTATATGGAAATTATGACTTTAAAAAGCATTTAAGGTTATAGGATGTTATAAGGGTAGAGACTTCACAGTAGGATTAATGTTTTTATTTAGAAAAAGATCATCAGACAGCTTATTCATTCTGTGTATCTTACATTCACAAAAAAGATACTAGGGGTCACCTGTGAAGGGGAAAAAAAAAGAAAGATGTTGAAGAATACAATATACTGAGGCCAGCATGGCGATGTAAAAGGTAAAAGACCATAGAGGCAATGGTTCACCTTCCAACTGCTCCACGTCTGATCCAACTCCCTGCTATGGCGCTAGAAAGCAGCAGAGGTTCTTGGGACCCAGGACCATGTGGGAAACCTGGGAAAAACTCCCAGTTCTTGGCTTAGGATTGGCTCACTTCTTGCCTTTGCAGGCATTTTGGGGAGTGAATTAGTAGATAGAAAATCTCTCTCCCTCTCTTTAGGTCTTAGATTCCTGGATACGAGAATTATGGCATGTTTATTTGTATTTATTGCATTTCTGTGGTAGCCCATGCAGGCTAATACAGAGGTAATTCAACCAAGGAACGATATGTAAGATGTTGCTGGTGATTATTGATAGACTGAATGTGCACACCTTTGTCATTTTCATTAGAAAGATTCTGCTTGTCATCGTAGATCGCATGCTTTCTGCGTTTATTTATTAATTTTTGTTTATTTGAAAGGGAGAGAAAGAGAGAAGGTACGGAGAAAGGGAGAGATGGACAGTCAGAGAGAGCTTCCATCTGCGGGGTGAGTCCCCAAAAGCCCACAACACCCAGGGCTGGGTCAAACTCAAGAAAGCGTGCTGAAACTCAATTCAAGTGTTCCTCATTGCTTATAGAGTCCCAACTAATTCAGTCATCTTTTGCTGTCCCCTGCTGCATACACTAGCAAGAATCTGGAATCAGAATGGGACCAGACATTGAGCGGATGTAGCGTCTTAGGCAGAATCTTAAGTGTTAATGTCATACCATACACCCTCCCCTTAGTAACTTACAAGCATGGTGAGCATATTAAATTTCATTTTTTTGTAATTCTCCCTTTTGTGAGACAAGATATTGAGCAGCCCTTTCATATGAATATTGTTTTGCTTTTTGCAAATTTTGATGCAGTTTATTAAATTTCAGCTTATAAAAAACTGTATCCTATTCTGATATCATTGAGAAAAGACATTTGTACCAAAAACATCTTTGTTGCCTTTACTTCCAAGATATATTTGATAAACCATTTTGTGACACCCATATTTTGTCTAAGAGAACCTGAATATATATATTTCAATTTGGAATATTTATATCACAATTTAGTTGTGTTCCTCAAGACCAATTGTTACCATCCAAATGTAACGTGTTTTACCTTAAAAACACTAAATCCATAACTCAAGAATACCTACAAATTAGTTACATTCAACAAAGAAATAGTTTGGGAAAATTTAAGAGGAGAACCTTTTCTTTCTTTCTTTCTTAATCCTGATTCACAACGATTCCAAAATGTGATCATGAAAGAGCAGTTTGTTGGAATAAAAACTAAATTTAAAGATCAAACATTGAAAGTCTGGAAAGACCGACGAATTAAAATTGTTATTTCTTATTTCTGTGTGTCATGTAATACTGACTGAGCAGATGGAGGCAGGAAGCGTTTAACTGTGTGCTTGCTCTGTGGTAACCCAGAAGATACCAGGAGGCCTGAGTCAAGACACTGCTTAAAAGAAGCTGGCATATCAGTTGCTCTGAAGCACATATTATGCTTTCTATTTAGTGACATTTTTGTACTTACGGAACATCTTACTGAAAAGTACCTCGCCTCACTTCAAACACCAAATAATTACAGAATACATATTTAGACAACATTCTCATCATTTTAAAGTTTCCCCTTTTTAAAATGGTGAAAATTCTGAAAAGGCTGTGAGAAAAAAAAAAAGTCCATAATTAACTAAAAATAGTATGAAGACAGAAATGAACTTCATGAATTTTAACTTTAAAAAATGTCAAAATATAAATCCCAAACTAAATGCTCCCAGAAGGACAATTTTGGTCTGCAGCAGAAGCATTTGTTTTACTTATTCAAATGAATAAGGAGTTGAAAAACTCAGACTGATTCATTTTTCATGGTCTTGGTGAGTATTTTGACAACATGAAATCTGCAGCATTTCTCAGCAGTGATGGGGTTTGGAACTGTGTGTGCTCCATCCTTCTCTTTTTTACTGTTATGAATAACACCTGTTGACTTCTTACCTATAATACCACTGATACAAATGCGTGTTTTTTCCAAAGGCCACATACAATATGATTCCAATCATACAACATTTTGGGAAAGACAAAACAAGTGAAAGAGTAAATTAGCAGTTGTCAGGGGAATCAGGATGAAAGAATAAAGGGAGTGTAGGAATTCTGGAGCCAGCAAAACTGCTCCATTTCATCCTAAACAGATCCATGACATTGTACAGTTGTCAAAACCCACAAGATGTACAACAAAAAGTGTGAAGCCTATTGTAAACGATGGATGTGAGGTGACAATGATATGTCAGAATCCATTCAGCAACTCAGTTATCCCAATCCCATGAAATTTAAATTGTTTGTATTATTTAGTTATCTGAAGCCCACCAACTTCTCTTACAATACATATGCTATTTTTTTTTAACACTGGACCATATAGTATGGAATAAAACGCTTACCTCCAACTTACCCATGTTTTTATAGAGCAACCCCTTATAATCACATAAATTTTTTTAATTTTACTTCTTTTTATTATTGTCATTTTATAACACAGTTCCATAGACCCTGGGATCTTCCTCCTCCCCTCCTCATTTCCCTCCCCGCTCACTGAGTTTCCCGATATCATTACTATAGTATAATTCTTCGTACACATTCATGTGTCCATCAGTGTGCGCATAAACAGTGGCCGAGTCCAGCATCCGATTATCAAGACTTAGTAAACAGGTTCATCAATCATATTTTTAATGCTTACAGTCTTCATTTTAATCGGTCAAACCCCAAAGGTCTATACCAGTAATGATTTGTAAAAAAAAAAAATCTAGCTTATGAGAAAGAAGAACTCAACTAACCAACAAAAATAGCCTACCAGCCTGAATCTTCTGCTCAAAGCACATTCGCTCTTAAACTTTGCTTTATTTTAGTCAGAAATAGAGTAAGCCAACATAAAGTATTTACTATTCAACAGCAGTTCAGCAGAGCCCAGATCACAGAATATGGTAACAGGTTGAATCAACTCTTTTTCAGTTACACCCCCATCTCTGCTCAGCGGTGTCCCAGTGAGGCCACACCTCCTTTTCAGTCCGTGGGGACTAAGGTCTTAGGGACATAGATGTACAGAGTGACAATCGTGTTCCAGAATAAGGTGGCATCTTCATTCAATCATGAAGATTTCATGTTTTATTTCTGAGGGTTGTTCAAATTTCCATGAAAAATAGGAAAAGCTCTTTAATAAGAAGCATAGGAAATGTCTTTTAACCTGATTTTGGTTACAAAGAATAAAAGCAGAATGTGCAGCCTCTGGTTTGTATTCATTTTATTTTCTTACAGAAATTTTTGATTAGCCGTTTTAACAAGCCGTGGCTCTAAAAAGGCCATTTTTGCTTCAATTGACTTTAAAATTAATACCAAACTATTAACAACGTTATTTGCTCAATTTTAAACAGAGCATTAAAGTTTTACAGAGTTTTAAAGTCAATTAGACTTGAGTCTCTGGTGGAGTTTCTTTGTTATTTGTATGTTAGTCAAACATAACTTCGAAAATTGCAAATTCTGAATGAATGTTTCAACTTATACAAAATTCAACATATTGTTTTTATTAACAGAAAGGGTTAGAGTGACTAGAAATATGTGACAAACTAATTCAAGAACTTTTTTTAAAGCAATTGTCATCAGTATTGAGGAGTTTGGGTAGAAATCAGGTTAATATCCCATTGACTGGAATATGGCACCAAGTGAGGAAGAAAATAACAAGAAAAAAACAGGAAGAGATTAATAAAAAATGTAGGTTTATCCCATGGGCTGGTTCCAATAGGGATATAGAATCCTGATTCCCTATAGGAACTAAACTTCCAACACAAAGAAGATTGATTTAATAAAAATGAAGAAGTCATTCTGAAGCCAAACCTGCCTTCAGGAGACTAACACAAGCAAAGAGTTAAACAGTTAAGGAGCAAAGGCAGCCAGCCGCCACACAAGTGAAAGTTCATTGTGCCAAGAAATCTAGGAGAGCCCACTCCACCTTTGTATTTCTTCTGATTTCAAGCAGCTCGATAACTTCACAGTATAAGTTAGCAATGCCCTTTGTCTTTAGGCTTGGTCATTCAACACATTTCGTAGAGTACTAGTTATGTGCCTGTCACTGTTCTCTGGAATGGAGGTCAAATCACTGACTGGATCATAAATAAATAAATAAATAATGCTATAGACTCTAATTACAGACAAAGTAAAACAAAAATTTCCATACTCATGGATAAATAAATACATATGCATGTGGGTATATGTTTGCACATATGTTTGTACTTATATATCTGTATGGACGTGTGTGAGAACATACGTGTGTGTGCAAATATATAATTGAAATAGCACTAGGAAGGATCATAAAGCAAGGCAGAGTTGGTTAGGAACGTGGAAGTAGATTGGCTTTTATAGCCACACTGCTGAAGCCGCACTCAGCCGAACCATAATGGGCGTGAAGAAGCCATATTCAAGCCTTCACGGGAAGAGTGAAGGAAAAATTTGGAACAGGCCATGATGACAAGTAAAGGACAAGGGAGAAAAACAGTGATGGCTGGGTCTGAACTAGGTCCTGAACGCTCAGCAGCCAGCAGGGAGCTTAGCAGCGGCATTCTCACAGTAGTTTCAGGGAGATCACTCTGGCTGTTGTCAAAGGTATCACTTGAAAAGGGACAAGGGCAGAAGCAGGTCTAGTAATTAGGAAGGCGCTGTAATTTGCACCAGTGAGAGCTGGCTACGCTTCAACCATGAAGGTTGAGGATAAGGTGGCTGGATGCTACAGTGATTGAAAGTGAGACCTCAGATGTGCTGATGGTAGGCGTGAGGTGTCAAAAACAGAAAAACAGCCGATGAAAGTCTTGTAGGACACACTGGCTGTCGTTAGGAAAACTGCAGCATGGGGCAGGTCTGAAGATGAAAACAGGATCTCCGTTCTGGAATTTTAAAGTTTGAGACATTTACTTGACTCAAAACGGAAAAGTTGGGACAAACAATTACACAGGCAATTTTTGAGAGAAGCCTGAGCTAGGACTAGACGGTATCTACATGTAAGACTGCAAACATTATTTAAAGATAACATTTCCAAGAAAGTGTTTACACATTAAACAGAGAAGTGTGAGCCTTACATTTATTTTTCCCCGCTTCTCTGGTCAGGGAGATGAAGAACAAAAAGGATTAAAGACAGAGTTGGCAGCATGACACTGTATGCTAATGCTGTGCCTGCAATGCTGGAATCCATATGGGTACCAGTTTGAGTCCTGGCTGCTTCACTTTTAATCCAGCTCCATGCTGATGGCTTGGGGAAACGGCAGAGGATGACTCAAGTGGTTGGTCCCTGCACTTGGGCCAGAATTGCCAGATCTCTTGGTTCCCAGCTTCAGACCAACTTCAGCTGCTGTTGCCATCCAAGGAACAAATCAGATGGAAGATTCATTCTCTCGTCCTCTGAACTCTGTGTTTCAAATTAATAAATAATAACTGAATGAATAAATCTTAAAAGGAATTAAAGACAAGTGAGGGAGATTAAAGGAAACCAAGCAAAAAAGATGGCATTCCAGAAGTCAGGCGAAGCAAGCATTTGAAAAGGAGCCATCTAGAAATATCATTGGTTTAAGTAACATGGAATTAATTTAAAATGTTCCTAAGAGACATCAGGGAATGTGTAAAAAAAATAAAGGCGTAATTCAAATAGGTTCAACAGGTTTATTTCAAATATGTGGCTCTGACTGTATACACATTTAAAGTATAGACATAGATGATAGCGATACAGGTAGATATAGATGCAGATATAGACATGAAGAAATAGAATCAGAGACGTAGTATACAAGGGTGCTTCAAAAGTTTATGGGAAGGGCAGCTTTGTGGCACAGTGTGTTAAGCTGCCACCTGAGAGGCCAGCACCCCAATATCATAATGCTGCTGTGATTCACAGAGGCTTCATTTCTAATCCAGATCCCTGCTAATGTCCATGAGAAGGCAGCAGAGGATACTCTGTGTGCTCAGGTCGCCACCACATACCTGAGAGATACGGACTCTGCCCGGATTAGTCAAAGCCACTGGGGACATTTGCAAAGTGAACCAATAAATACAAAATCTCTTTCTCTCTCGTCTCCTTTTCGCTCTGTTTTCATTTCTTTTATTCATTTTGTTTTTCTTCCCCTGCTACCAAGCTATGACAAAGAAATCTTGAATAGTTTAGTCATTAGTGAACTTCCAAAGTTAATACAGCTAATACTCTATGATATGAAAACAACTGTATTGATCCATCAAGAAATGACCTTTGAAAAAACTATTCTATGTTTTAAAAAGTCTTTGTATTAGTTATACAAGTGAGTCAGCAAGACACTGATACTGGGCATTCTTGATCTTTTATATTAGACATGAGAATTAAGGTAAAAATACATATATACAAAGATATCAAATTTGGGGAAGGCTACAGGCTTATATTTATCTTAAAAGGTGAATATTTTGTGCATTCGAAATATTCAAAATTTGAAGTGGCGTACAGTACACAGATTATCCATTTATCCATTTTATCTGGTAAAGGCAGTTTCTGATGATCCAAAGCACCTTGCTTTTACCTCCAGGTGCAACATGATTTACCTAGCTTCCAGCTAGTCGTAAAATCAGAGTGTGTACGACCCTCTACAAAAAAATTGAACACACACTCTGACACTGCTGAACGGTCAGGGACAGAGATGAGCAAAGCATGGCATCCAATGTGTGCAGCTGAAGTGGTGTGGCATGGTACAGAAAAAACATCTTGAAGCAACAAGGGGGAGCTGCTGGAGCTGAAACGTGGAAAGGTCACTCAAGTTTATATTTCCCACGCCCAGCCTTTCAAGTAGATCAAAGGTGCTTGTCTTGGTGGGACTGATTTGTAGGGCTGCCAGTTGACCACATATGGCAGACAGCCTCTGTTTTATGAGTCTGCTCCACCTGCTGTGATCCTCAGGGGTTCTGGCTTCCTATTTACATTGCCTGTCTTGCTCGGGCCTCACAGGATAACACAGGGACAAGAGAGAAGTTTTGATTTTTGTCATTCGGGGAGAAATGCTACAAGTTTCAGATGAACGTGTTGTGAGATGGACAATTGTATTTTTGCTTAATTCACCAGATTATACCGAATTTTGGAGAAAAAAATATCCCTTAGAAAGCCATTTGTAACATCTTGAGAAACCCTGTATTTGAAGCACATGGCTTGACCCAATGTACAGTCAAAGAGCTCTATCAGTCCCAGCTGATTAAAGCCTCAATCTTACATTCTAAAGAGGAAAACTGGACTAATAATCTGTGTTAGAAGCTTGAAAGAGACATGAGTGGAACAGGAAACCAGCAGAGGGCTATGAGTTGGAAAAAGAAAACAAAATTCCTGTTATAATCTTTATACATAACATTTGCTTGGCAAAGCACTTTTCCTTAATTGATATGATTGAATTCGTTTATAATTTAACATGCTAATTGAAATTAAAATTATTGTAAATGAATAAATATTATGAATATTTTTTGTTATCCCTCTACTGCTTTGTTTTTGGAATTATATCATCCAATCAAGTGAATTGTATTTTTCCATGTGTTTTATATTTAAAAGGTTGGGCCAGACTCAACAGCCTAATGGCTAAATCCTCACCTTACATGTGCTAGGAACCCATATGGGAGCCAGTTCATATCTGTGCTGCTGCACTTCCCATCCAGCTCCCTGCTTGTGGCCTGGGAAAGCGGTGGAGCACAGTCCCAAACCTTGGAACCCTGCACCCATGTGGGAGACCCAGAACAAGCTTCTGGCTCCCCTCTCCTGGCTTCAGATCAGCTCAACTCCAGTTGTGATGGCCACTTGGGGATTGAACCAGCAGATGGAAGATCTTTTTCTGTCTGTTTCATTCTGTAAATCTGACTTTCCAAAACAAACAAACAAAACAAAGATAAATCTTAAAGAAAAAGTTATGAAATCATGAACTTATGTACTTGGGCATTGGAAAGATTAATTGGTGACTGATCCATGAAAAATCATTTTTGAGTTGCTATGGATATTATATATTCATAAGCATTAAGTTTAGGAAAATATTGAAAACCAATATAATCATAATTTAAAAATTTTTTTTGAAAATTTTCTTTTTTTTATTATATTGTTGACAATCTTTACATAGTTAACTACAGTAAAAAAGGTTCAGGGGCTAAAGGGAAGTGAGTAAGACTATTATGTCCATATTGTTTCCTTCTTGTATCTGAGGTAAAGGGGTATATTGAGGGAGAAGCCCCACCCAGTTTCCCACCCACCCCTAGTCCCGGATGTGGGTCATCCTCTGAGATACTTGTTCAAGTGGATTTAATAGTTTACCAGTTATGAATCGCTGCCATTTTCGCCACTCCCAGCTCTGCGAGGTCGTTGAAGAATCCACTGATTGACATAGTCCATCATAGAGTCTTCATTTGCCCAGTATTTCGCTGCCAACATATAGCTGAGGTGGTTGATTGACTTGTTCTTTCTTCTGTCTTTTCTAGGCTACAATTCTGAGTCCAGCAGTCAGATTGGGGAGAGAGCTGGGAGCTGGATCTGAAGTAGAGCACCCAAGACTCCTTTATGGGATGCTGGCACCAAAGAGGGTGGGGGAGATGAGCATGCCACACCATTGCATGGCTCCTAAAAATATTTTTTTAAAGGGCAATCTGCCTAGTAGATGGGGCCCATGTGCTGTAATTTGTTAATGGCTTCTTTTGATTTAATCCCATGAGTAAACTTGTTCATTTGACAGTACAACACTCATGATAGAGTTGTGTAGGTTCTTAAGCCTTGTCATTTATTAGCGGGACTTTTCGTTTTTCTTGCCATTTGTTCTTCAAGATCACCAAAGTTGACATTACTTTCCTGAGGTTCTAAAACAGCAGGAAGTTGGCATTTCTTCCCTAGTCATTAGAAGAAATAAGCTTTGTATTGTTGCAACGTTATTAACCCGAGGTGTTCTTGTATCTCTCCTGGAAGCAGGAGTCTTTTATTGAGAAAAATAGTTGTTCTTTTGATTTCTAAGAGAAAGAAGTGGGAATTTCTAACCCTCTTCCAGAGGCAAGGCTGTCATGGCCATAGGGAACAGGAGGTCTCTTACCCTTTTTCAGAAACACGATTTTTTTTTTCATTATTAAGATGTCAGTCCAGAAGCTACCTTTATTTCAAGACAGGCAGTCACCGTCTGCCTGCCTGTGGCAGTGAGGGAGTTCTGACAAGTCCCCAGCTCTGCTTCTAGTATTTTCTGAGAGCGCTCAAGGGACACCTTTGAAGTGGAGCTTGTGAGCCAATGTGTATTTGTAATTCCAAGGCATCCTAAACTGATACACTCGTTCACATTTGGCCTTTAAGAATCTATTAATATTTTAGCTGGTTTCTTCTCACCTGCTTCCACAGCACCTACCTCCTTCTTAGTTCTTCCAAAGGTGAAAGAGGTCACATTTCCCACGGCTCCTCTGAACAGCTGGTTTCTCTTTAGAATTCAGTTCCCTTCACTGTGCTATGACCCCCAGTCTCCGATGGGTTCAAACACAGTTAAGGTTTCTTAGATTATCTGCTGCTGTCTCATTGTGCAGGATAAGAGCAGTGAATCCCTGTGGCTTTCAACATCCTTAGCAGAAGCGTGCAGAGCTCTTTCCTCCCATGGGAGGAGGGACTCAATAAATATTTAGTGACGGATTAATAATTTAAGAATTCTCAGATTATAAGGTTTGCTCCTTTAGAATTCTCTGCCTCCTATGTTAATCTTTACAAGCAAAGCTCAAATCTATAAAATATTTTAAAAAACATGCGGATGAAATAAACATTTCCCATCAAATTTGTAATCTCATTTAAAACACAGTTATCACAGTTTGAAGAATAATCGCTAGATTCATTTTCAAATAGCAAAGACTCTTCCAGAAGCAATTCAATAAATATACACACAGGTTAGTAAGATAGCTTTCAAAGTTAACTTCAAGGTCATTTTCAAAAATACTTTAAAAGATGAAACTCATATCATAGGAAAATATTTGATAGAGACCATGCTATAGGCATGACTCAATTTATTTTGGATCAAAAAGAGGCAGCCACGCTGAAAAAAGTTCCCCAATATCAAAGTGTGGGAGTGGTAACCTGTGCCAAAGACGTCGGTCATCAAGAATGACCCGGCAGCCACGGCATCATTTACCAAGAAACTCACCTCAAACCATATGCTTCCTGATGTTTTCTATGTGTTCAATGGGGTGGGGAAAATGAAACTTTTATTTACCAAAAAAAAAAAAATTCCGATGACTTGAACAATTTTTTAACGCTAAGAATTGACTTTGAAAACGTACTGCTCAGAAGAATGCAGTATAATGAGGAACACTGCACACCAGATATGCAGCCTGATACCGTACAGCACTGTGATTCTTGGACGATCATTTTCTTTAGAGAGAAGGAGCGTTCAGTCAAGCAACTCAGCTAGCAAAGGGTGAAACGTTGGATGAGATGAATTAACTGCTTTTTGTCTTGAACAGCCAAGAAGGTAAGTGTCTTCTCAAGCCAGTATTTTTTCATGATTAAATGACCACAATGAACAATTACGAGAAGAAACCCGTAGTGTTGTTCTTGCCTGAGACAAGATCACTGCAATGACATGAATGTGGAGAGCTGAAAGAGCTGCCAATAGGGAGGAGGAGATGTAGCACAGTTAAAACCAGCATCATCTCCCACTTTTTTTCGCTGAAAAGGATCCTTTAGGGGAGATGGGGGAGGGAGCTGTTCCTTACTGTCAAAATACATTATCACCTGGGGATGGGTGACGGCCCTTGGATGACCACCACTGCCTTATCCAGCCTGGCACACACCAGCCCTGGTTTTTGTGCTCACCAGCAGTAGGTATACCTTAGCGGGGAAGAGTTCACAATTCCGCTGCCAGGCATGCTCCCAGCCCTGTATCCCATGCCTGCCTTGGATTACGGTGGTCAAGCCGCACATGACTAACAGTCCCGGCATTTGTCACCTGCTGCTTTGGCCTAATCTGGCTGGCCCACACCTATTGTGGCTCTCATGTGTACCAGAGGGTGTAACAGCCTAGCCCATTCTGGCCTGGCCCAGTCCTAGATCTCAAGTTCTGGAGGTTCCCTTACCAGGCTGCTCCCAATCCTGATTCTTGCATGTTCTAGTCAGTACTGTGGCCCAGTTTGAGGTGGCTACCCTCAGTCTTAGCATTTGGCAGAAGCTGCTACAGCCTGGCTCAGCCCAGTCAAGCCTCAATCCACCTGTAGCCAGCAGGTGTAGCAGTCTAGCCCAGCAATATAAACATATAAATAAGTTACAGCAAAGCAAACTTGACCAAATTATGGGGAAGGCAAAGTTTGGATGAATCATTAACACAAAATATGACAGCTGAAATCTTCGATGAGTCCTTGAGAACACTCAGGGCGTAGTTCTATCCTATTTGACAATTACTCTACAGAAAACCTTGGGAAACTGTCACTATCTATCTGTGAACTGTGCATTCCATGTGCTTTTCACCAAACTAGATATGAGAGTAACACTCACTCACTGCCAGTCTTCCCTCGTACGGTGGTTTTCAAGTAAGATGTAGATGTTTAGATAAATCAATGTTAATTTTAAGTGAAAGGTACATATTAAAAGTCAATGAATAAAAGAGCAGCATTTGTGGATGAAGTCTGGTTTTGCTTAAATCCTGAATGGCAGAAATTCTGGAGAAGAATTCAACATTTGATGATGAGTAAGTAAAAGAATTTGTCCAAATGACTTTAACCTAGCTGTTTTGTCTGTTTCTTTATGACTTAGAGGGGAGTAATGCAGTGATCCCAAGAGATTCACTTCATTTTTATATTAAATTAAATCTTGTAAGCAAACTGCTTAGCAGGGTGACCAATTTCGATAAATATGCAATGACAGGCAGTGCCTTTTAAAGTGCTATTTTCAAGAACCCTGGGATATCACCATGTGTAGATATCACAAAGTTGTAGAGCAGGAAGTGAGTCACTCCACAGGATACTCCAAGGCAAGGGCCCGGAGGTCAAGTCTGCAGGGAAGTTCTCGTACAGCATAATATGTTATGTTTGATACACTCTGCCACAAATGAGAGGGCTTCATACATTTCCAAGGCTGAATAATAATATTGTCTTAGGTATCTCTGCCACATTTTTTTTACTCATCCATGGATCCTTTAGTTGAATATCTTAACGACCGTGAATGAGCCATTGGGGAGCAAATCACTGCGGAGCAGACCAGCCAAGGTAGCATCCCAGGAAATGAAAGCGGAGTCCATTCCGCACCCAGAAGGTTCACACCCTAACTGCCCCCCTCCCCCCAAGAGACATCATGGCCACCTGAGTGGCAGACGCTACACAAATCCTGGTGAGTAAGCCACAGCAAAAGCCCCAACATATTCATGTCAGCAGACATCAGGAGCTTGAGGTATGGGTTGAGAGGGTGGTGGAGAGGAAGGGGGTCGGTGAAGGCCTCTTAGGTAAATGCAAGCGGCCCCTGTAGGCACACCGCACACAACAGTGGTGGGAACAGTCTGGAAACTCACTTGAGCCGTCCGGGGCACAGCCTTGGGAGAGGCGGGAAGGAAACAAGCCACTGTGCAGGCTGCTAGTGGTGCACAGAGTAGGGATACTGTTGGACCAGGCATGAAGCATTGTAGCCCCACTACCACCCTGGTGCTGCTCCAGCCCGTGTCCCAGGTCGGTAGCACCAGGAGGAAGGTGATCCCTCAGTGTGCTCAGCTCAGACAGGAACAAATAAAGGGAAGTCTGCTTGGAAGTCCAAGGAATCCTTCACTCTCGCTCCCCCAAATAAAAGAAAAGGGGGACAATTTCTCATTGCTATTTCCAAGAGGTCTCTTTTCCCATCCGAAGAATATTTAGGGCAAACCAGGGTCAATTCATTTGTATCCAAGAGCAACCGTTACCCAATTATTAATTAGAGGAGAGGAAGAAAAGATGGAAGAGAAACAACACAGTTTATAACAGCAACAGCAACCTCTCCAGTCCCAAACACAGCTGAAAGAGAGAGAAAGAGAGAGAGGATGCAAAGGAAAGACTGGATGGGACCTGGGAACACCCATGGCTAAGAGAGGCACTGGCCATTGTAGCCACTTGGGGACTGAGTCAATGGAGGGAAAACCTTCCTCTCTCTCCTCCTCTTTGCATATCTGATTTTCCAATAAAAATAAACAAATATTTTTAAAAATCAGGAAATGACATTCACCTGGCAATTAAGATAGCAGTTGAGATGATCACTTCTCACACCAGAGTACTCGAGTTCAATGCCAAACTTCAGGTCTGGGCGCTAATTTCCTGTTTATGTGCTCCCTGGGAGGCAGCCCAATAGGTACGTCCGTGTTACGCAGGCGAGAGACCAGGACAGAATCCCCAGGTCCCATATCCACTACTGATTAGAGCTTTCTGCTTCTTCTTTTCTGTGTCTGTCTCTCATCTCCTCTCCCTTTCTCTATTTTCTCTGAATAGCTGCCTCTCCACCAGTGAAGTAAGTGGTTTTTAAAATTGACTCCTTGCGCCTCACACCCAGACCCGCATTATCAGAAAGTCAAGGTGTGGGGCAAACCCTCTGTACATTATTACAAGCCCTCTGGATGGCCAATGATGTTCACACCCAGGTGAAGAGTTACACCATGAAAGTGTCCCTGACCTCAGCATCTAAGTTAACTTTCCACAATGAGAAAAGAATGTAACATCTTCTGTAAGGCATCACCTCGGAGACATTACCCTGGTTCAGCAGTTGCCTGCAGAAAAGGAGCAGGGGTTGTTAAGGAAAGGCAGGCAGTCTGAAAACAGAGCCGTGCGGTCACCTATATATGTATATAGCCTCATTTTCAACTATTGGAACGTTCTATATACCCCAAAGGCACTACTTCTCACACACGTGGCTCCTCTCTGTGAAAAGAACCCCCAGCTCATCATTTTTTCCTACTTCAATGCTCTGATCTCCCAGAATACTCCTTTTAAATTGAGTGAAAATTAAACCTAATGCACAAAGTTCCAAAATAGCGTTTCTGTTAATGAGACCTACCTTCTAATGGAAAGGACTGCCTCACCTAAATTAAAGCTAGGGAAATATATAAGACATGTAACCCTCCACAGGAAACCAAAAACCTAATATATTCATTCACTTCACCATACAATGTGATGAAACGTAACAGAAAGATGAGTTCCCATCTCCTCTGCCGCTTCCCCTGTCATGCTTAGATAAAGGTCCATGTGAGAACCTTGCCAGTAAAGCAAAACCATAGAAAGCAAATATTTTTCATATCCTACTAATCTGAAAATCTGATTGTAAATTAAAAATGCTCCACATGATACAAGATCATTTTTTGTTTCAAATATCTTTAACATTTTAAAAATATTTTTAGCAAGACTGGGATACATTCCAAGTAGTTCCAAAGTCGTTTGAGAATGGTGCTTTGGTTATTGGGTAGAAAAATGAAGTACCCAGTCTGGAGTGTTTTACGGGGTTATTAATTTGAATTTTGCAATTCTAATTGCCTACGAGCTTGTCCATAAACCACTGCCCTCCTCTGCCAGGATGGAAAAGAACACACAGTATTCCCACCAGAGAGCTTGGAAGCTTGACAGGACCTACAAATGTTTTTGCAAACTTTATGGTTACTTTCATAGCTTTAAATATTTTGTAAAAGCTCTGATCAAAAGGTAGCCTTAATGTAGGAGGTAGGGGTAAGTGTGTGTGTGTGCGTGAGAGAGAGAGAGAGAGAGAGGGTGTTGGCATGTATGTGCATTTAGCTTTTTCTTGGCATGCCTATGCACATTGAAAAGTGATCAGAAGAGGCCAGAATTATGTCAACTCCTCCGTGATTGAGGTGTACTTGTTTTTTTTTAATGAGAATTTACCAACTAGAGATTATCAGACATGTTTTTTTTGTTGTTGTTGTGCGTCTATCTGTGTGTGAGAACACGCTTGCATGCGACACTTGTGTGGCATGTTTGCAGTTAAATACTCAGTTTTCCAAGTTTTATTCCAGTTATGCAAGACAGAAATAGTCTCATATTTATTTCACATCTTGGTATTAACACATTGATGCCAGAAATACTGTTTTAAGATAATTCCTTCTTTCCTTATTATGTACCTTTTCTTCCCTCCCTCCTTCCTTCTTTCTTTCCTTTCTTCCTTTTTCTTTGGTTCTTCTTTTATTCTTTTCCACTGATTTCAGAGTTAGAGACACAGGGAGAGATTTCCCATCTGTAGTTCCAGTCTCCAAAGCAACCATGGCAGCCAGGGCAGTGCCAACCCAGTTGGAACCCAGGGACTCAATGGACTCTCCAATTGGGATGACAGCGACTTACCTTAGCTCTCATGGTAAGGATTACAGAGGACCCGGATCCCCAAACTCTCTATGTATGCTCCACTGTGGCCACATGCCCAGCTAATGGGCCTGTTGGATCCTCGATTATACCCTCCAAAACCATACACCTCCAAAAAGTAAAACCAGAATATACTCTTTTCTTACCAACCTATTCCTTCCAGATACTTTAAAGTAGAGGCAGATGACCAATAGAAATCACCAGTTTCCTCCCAGGATATGCATTAGTCAGAAGTTGGGATAAAGAACAAAGCATTGTCTGGGACCCAGGTACTCCAGCATAGAATGGAGCATCCCAAGGAATGTCTTAATCATTGTGCCAAATGCCTTCACCTGGAAAACTTTCCAGTGAAGGACATGGGCTCAATAATTTATTTTCTTCATCCTTTTTTGTCATCATTTTTGAAGTCTTTGTTTTCTTAGGTTTTCATGACCCAAAGTTTTTTGCTTATTTGTTTTTTGTTTGCTTTATTATTATTATTATTAATTATTAAATCCTAATCCCTTTTATCTCACTATGCCAGTGATCCATGGTCAGTTTGATCTGCATACCCAGGCTCAGAAGATTTTAATTCTGAACTTGTTCCCATGAAACAACATGAGCTGTAATGCTAAGCCACACAAAATAAATCCAAGCTAGTGAAACAACATTATACATGTAGCAATGATAGTTTTAAAATGCATGTAAACAGAGAAAACTTGTCCATTGCTAAGGCGAGAGGAGAGAGAGAGAGAACAGCTTCCAGTTTTATGAACTTTTTTAATGCAAACATATTTACTTTCAGGGGTTTGTCGCCAGAATGTATTTCCTGGCAGAATTTTGAAGTACATTGCAAATAGTAATTAACAGATCCATCCTACACTCCCTGGGTGGTTTGAAAAAAAAATGTGCATAGGGATCCAATTGAAGCGTGGAATTTCAGGGATGGGCACTTTGACCAAATAATCAGTCAGACTAAGCATATGCTGTAGAGAAAGATGTCTTTATTTAGGCTTCTGTTCAAGTTAGTGGTTCTACTGGGCTAACCACAGCCTTCTACATGATGAGACCAATCCTTTAGCCACAGCGTTTCTTAATTGACTTTATTTGTTTTTGGTGTTGAAATAGTTTTCCTCCAAAGAGTAGGTGGCTCAGTGAGAATCCCAAAAGAAAACAACTTCTAAAAGGGCTTTTGGTACTTTAAGGTTTTGGAAAAATGACTAGAAGAAGTCTTTTCCTGGTATAAATATTATTCCTTGGAAAAAATCAAGGGATTGACTCTAATCACAACAAAACGTGAACAAAAATTCTGTACAGCAGCAACTGGGAAAACTTCTGAGAAATTACTTTCTAGTGACATTAAAACAGTAAATAGTCAACCTGATTTATAGCTGTTTTTTCTTTTGACCGAAAATGTGCGATATATGTGGCTTGAATACATGGACTTGTCTCCAGTGTTCCACCCCACACATTTCCACCAACTGTGAAGACAAACACATTTTGACTAATGTTATTGCTCCTGAAAATGTTCCTTATGACGTGAAATTTCAACTTGCTGTGGTAACTTTTCACTTTTATAAATGGGCGATTGTTAAACCACTTGCTGTTTCTCTTAGAGTTACCATACTAAAGGTGATAAAATATGTAATCTGTTTTCTGCTTGAGAACAGCGTTTGAAAGAAAAGAATCCTTGAGTGGGAAAATGTTTTTTTAAGAATCATTCTTAGAGGTTAAGACCTCTTATTAATATCTCTCCAGTGAAGGCCTTTCAAGTTGTCTGAAGTCAGCTTTCGTAGAAAACAAACGGAACTTAGGTAAAACTTGTCTGCGCTTCCGTTTTCAAAGCATGGGCGGAAGGTCTGCTCATTTAGCTGAGCTTGGAAATTCACACAAACAAGATAAAAATACACCAGTCTATTCTTCTTGTGTTATAGATGTAACTTGGCAAGAATAATTCCTTAGAAGTAAAACATCATTCTCAAAAATCATTTTTATGTGTGGTAGTTAGGAACACTTGGTATGGAGTGTCAAGTATTTTCTGAATAAATCTCTTTCCAGTTGTAAGCGGAATCCCTCAGGGGGTGAGTAAATCTGACTCGGGCTCAGAGCCCAGGCTCAACTGTTCTGCATCCAAGTGTCTAGGGACTTTGCAGCACTGATTGGTACCAATGAGCTGCCAATCATATGTAAGATGTCTAAATGTATGTGTCTGGCCTACAGTGGTAGTTAGGCTAGTTGGATCCTGCTAGGTGCGTGGCGAGGGCCTAGGAACAGCCCCAGAATCTTATCAATCACATTTTAATGAAATGTTATCCTAGAGGACAATATCAATTGTTATAATTCATGGAAGGGGTGGATTTTGTGAAGCAATCTGATGTTTCCATTGACTGTATTGTCTATTGATTGCATGAACGAAAAGGCGTTGTTCAATTTTTCTCACTACCATACATTGAAAGAGTACAATACGGGTGCTGATGAACATGCTGTATTTCCCGGTTCCTTATCACCCCTCTGTGTGCTGTTTGTATGACGAAAGCTGCAGCTTGGCCAACTACATTTCTTTGGTGCCAGCTGGCTTCTTGCTGTGTTGTTCAGCAGAAGGAGAGGGCAAGCCATCCCTTTTCCATTTCGCTTGCAGATCTCATGAGCTCTTTCCAGCAGGGACTCAGCCCTCCACAGCCATCAGTGGGCCCCAGGCTTTAACTCCCATTGACACTTGCAGAATGAGGCTGATAATTTATTTGATGCCTTTAAGTTTTTCTTTACCTCAGCAGCCTCAAAATTGTTGGCTGCATCCTCAATTACTTGTATCTTTCCTTTCTGTTCTCATTCAGCAAACCAGCACCTGTTCACCAACAACCTGCACTAAACTTTGTTGAGTGACTTGATGTAGTTTGTGTTTCTCTGATTGATAGCTGATGATCAGAGCAAAATGATTGAATCACCATAAGCAAAAGAAAAAAATACACAAATAAACCCATTTCACTGTAACATGAAGGCTAGTGACAGAAAGAACCATGCACAAATATTACACTATAGATGCTAATGTATGACTTTTCAGATATGAAATGTCTTCATATGCTAGGCTTGAGCACAAAGTAAATATATTGTGGATAATGAGAGTCAGGTTTTCTATGTTGGAACATGGGATTACCAATAAGAGAAAGGGGAAAATTAAAATGTATATTGCACTTTGGGATTCAAAGCACAGGCATTGGTACGAAGTCCTTGTTTTGAGCCTGTGTACAGATGGATCAAAGCAGTAATGAATACAGATGCATATGAAATGTACGAGCAAAAGGAGACATTTCAACCTAATGCAGTAGAGAACCTAGGCTACAGCATGGATGTTAACAGGATATTTAAATAGTACGCAAATATTTAAACGTCAAGCAAAACTCTTCGTAATAACCTGTGGGTCAAAGATAGTATTCTAAGAGAAATTAAAAGGTATTTCAAAGTGAAAGAAAAATGTAAAATATTAACAATGGGACTGGCACCGCAGCGCGCAGGCTAAGCCTACTCCTGTGCTAACAGTCCAAATCCCAGTGCTTCACTTCCAAACTTTCTTCCTGCTTATGTCCTGGGAAAGCAGTGCAGGAAATCTCAAGTCCTTGTCCCCCTGCAGCCATGTGGGAGACCCAGAAGGAGCTTCTGGTTTCTGGCGCCTGGCTTCGGATTGGCTCAGCTCCGACCATTGTGGCCAGTTGGGAAATGAACCAGGAGATGGGAGACATATTTAGAGATTCTAAAACAAAAGACAATGGAATTTATCATATTGTTTCATCAGAAAGGCAGAATTAGAGAAGGAGAGACATGGAAAGATCTCTCATCCATTGGTTTACTGCTCAAATGGCCACAGTGGCCAGAGACAGGCTGACCCAAAGCCAGGTGCCAGGTGCTTATCCATGCCATAAACAGGCAGATGCATCAGAAGTGGAGCCGCTGGGATGGGAACTGGTGCCCATACAGGATGCTGAGCCCCAAAATTCATCTCAGTAATAATAATAATAAGATCATTTATATCCAAAGTAAGAAGATAGGGAAGAATAATAAAGTTAAAAGAGTAAATCATTATAAATAACCAAATATAGATCTACTGTGTAGGCTCTTTTAAAAATATGATAAATTTGAAAAATATCTGGTTAAATTTATAAAGGAAAGAATAGGAGACTTACAAATGTCAGCTAAGAATACTACTCAGAACTTAGGGATACTATGAGATAATTTTTAAGTCAAAGATTTAGCAAATTAGATGACATGCCAATTTCTTTCTAATACCAAAATTGACTCAAAGTGAATATGTTAAAAATAGGTATATTGTAACATAAAATATCTGATATGCATCAAAGAAATTCATTTATTGTAACAGATTTCTACTAAGACAATCCTAAGACAGATATTGTTTTTAGTGAATTCAAGCAAACATTTATGGAATAATAATATAAATGTTATAAAAGCTCTATAATGAAAATGGAAGGGACCCTTCTCATCTAATCTTTTAAACCCAGTATTGCTCTGATTGGAACTGAGACAGAAGCATTGTAAGTACTAACACTACAGAGCGTAACTACAGAACAAAATCAAAAGTCAGCCAAACATGATTACAAATTGAATCTGCAATAGATGGAGTTGACAATTGGGGTGAATATTAAGATGCTGCTTGAGATATTTTTATCCTATATAGGAATGCTTGGATTTAAGCCCCAGTCCTCTTCTGATTCCAGCTTTTGGTTAAGTTGAAGTTCAAGTGGCTGGATCTCAGCCACCATGTGGGAAACCGGGATAGAGTTTCTAGCTCCTAGCTTCGTTTCAGCCCAGGGATAACCACTGGGGATATTTGGGGAGTGAACTCAGCACTTGTGAAATTTTGTCCGTTTGCCTCTCAAATAAATAAATGGAAAAATGAACCAAGACAAGGAGATTTTTAAAAAAATCACACGATTGATCAGTCATTTGAAAAAAATCAGTTTGATTCATGAATCAATCTAACTCATGTGTGTAACTACATCTAACAAAACAATGGGCTTATATTGGGAGAACAATTGATTTATACAACGGAACATTTCTTTTTGAAACAGATTTTTTGCTGGCGTGTAACAATCAGGAGATAACAGGAAAAGTCAATGCTCTCTCTTTTTTTTTAATTAGTAATTGCCGCTTTTTACAACCTTTGCATTAAAGCAGCCCTGGTCCTTCTCCTCAGAGCTCTCTATGGACTCACACTTTCATGTTGCTGAACTAAATGAGATATTCAATTAATAAAATGCTTGAATTCAATCCCTGAAGAGTGAACTTTGGGATTGAGAACTAGGCTAAATATCACTTATTTTCTCCATTTTGCATTTTTTTTTTTGCTTGTGGGTTTTCTTTTTCCTGATTTTGTTTGCAATGCATTAAGAAAAGCTATAACTTGGGTTATAAAGCTTCCAACAAAGGGTTCTTGGCAGCTTCCTTCTTGTCTCTGTGTGCTACCGTGATGGGCACCGGCTTCCCGTTAGCAGCTTCTTACTAGTTTAATTAATAGATGAAAGAAAAGCATGATCTTCCTTGCTGTGGTCTTACCAAGGAATTTTATTGCCAGCGTCATGACATCACGGCCGTGGGGACTGCTAGAGGACAACGACATTAACATTCTAGAAACAGGCTCCATTCCCTAATTTTGCTGCAGAGCAGCCATGCACCCCAATTATATTAAAGTTCTGATCTGAATATATCAACTTGCATATCTGAGAAATTGATTCATACTGCTTTTTATGTTGGTCTCAAAGAGCTCTTTAGTAAAACAGGGAGGTAATCAGAGGAGGCGTGTGAAATAGTCGAAAGATACCATGTACAATGATCTCAGATTCATTATAATCTTAATTTTTAAAATCAATATGAATTTTGTTTCACCACGAAGGCACCTGATGGCAATCCTTATAAAATACACAGAAGTAATACTTTTTTGAAAGAGAAAATATAGTGTAAAATACTTACCCAGAAATAAAGATTATTGCTTCCTTTTTGCCCCTAAAATATGTTTGAATATACATAAATACATGTGTGAACAGAAGTATTTGATTGCATAATTATACATAAATGTGTAGAAAATGTTACATATAATTTTGCTGAAGTCAAGCCTCTAATTTTTTTTAAGATTTATTTATTTTTATGGGAAAGTCAGATATACAGAAAAGAGGAGAGAGAGGAAAATTTTCTGTCCAATGGTTCACTTCCCAAGTAACCGTAACGGTCAGAGCTGATCTGATCCGAAGCCAGGAGCCAGGAGCTTTTTCCAGTCTCGCACGTGGATGCAGGGTCCCAAGGCTTTGGGCCGTCCTCAACTGCTTTCCCAGGCTACAAGCACAGAGCTGGCTGGAGAGCGTGGCTGCCGGGATTAGAACCTGTGTCCATATGGGATCCTAGCACGTTCAAAATGAGGACTTCAGCCATTAGGCTACTGCGCCGGGCCCCAAACGTCTAATTTTTAACAACTAACGTTCAACGTAGGCACCTACTCACACAACTAAATAATCTCTAAAATACCCTTTTTATCCTTGCATGAAATCCCTGCATGAGGACCCTGATACTCTTTCCATGTTTTATTCCATTCTTAATGGCACCGAGTAATCAAACGTATTTTGAGGTGTGGGAACTATGAGTCTGAGCATTACGTTGCTTTTTAAGATGCCAAGATTTCATCAGGGAATATGTAGGAATGGGTCCCTTCTTCAAGATAGCGTCCTAATAATATGCCTGGAAGGGAAGAAATAACAGCCTCAGAACTTGAATTTTTGCCGCCTCACATTTCAGTCTGTTCCACCCTGGTTGTTGCCGATGTTTGGGGAAATAACCAGCAAGGGGATGTTCTTTTCTTTTCCCCCTTGTCTCTGACTGTGCCACTCTGTCGTATAATTAAAGGAATAACATGTGCTAAAATTAACTTCTCAAATCATGAATAATTGCTTTCCTTCTCTAAGAAATACAGACTAATCTACGCATGAGGGTGAGCACTTGGTCCTGTGGTTCCAGACCATTTGCGGGTCAGCTATGTTTTTTGATAATCCTTTTCACCTTTTGGGTTTGCTTTACTATCTGTATTTTTAAAACTCATTATCATACATTGTTGTAACACTGAACACTCATCTGTGAATTTTGTCAATGAATGTTCCCAATTTGTCATTACCGCTTTCATTGTTTTATTTATTTTTTTACACATTCCTAACAGGTGTCTTTCTAAGATGACATTCCAAATTGCAAGCGCCTCTTTGCTGTACCAGAGGAAGGGAGAATGCAGTGCCTCTGGGAGTCTTCATTCACACAAAAAAAATCATGCAGCAAACATTTCATCTGCTCCAAATATAATAATGTTAAACTTCATGTGAGAGTTATCTGACACTTTAAATGATGAGTGAAGTGGATTGTTGTAAGCCATCTCCCCATAACTGGGGTAGGATCTGTTAATAGTATTTGAGTCATTGTCATAAAAGCTTTGCTTTTATTTCCTTAGTGGGTCATATTTTCTTTTACTTTACTGGGAAAATATGGGATTGTCACTTAGCACATGTTATCTCTTTGGACTATTGGTCAAACCAACTGAAAACAGGCCAGCCACATCTAAGCACAGATAATTGAATGTTATTCCCTGTAAGATTGCTGGACACAAAACTAGTTAGTAAACTGTGGTTAGCCAAGTGGAGTTACAATGACAATGTTTGGTAACCACTTTGTCACTGTGGTATGGGGATGGTTGTTTTGGCTTTGGTCTCTATTCTTAATGGCTTGGAAAAAATATGCTTATCTTCTCTTATTACATTTCCAGCTTTACACAAAATGATGGCTCACGTTTCAAATTTTAGTCTCCTTCAGAACACTATTGTTTATCTTTCCCGAGATTTGCCTCGAGAGTTTTGCATTTTAGTTCCAATTAGATAGACATTCTAAACCACAATCTGAAAGGCAAAGAAAAAAAAATTCTAAAAACATTAGCTATAATAAATTGGTTTTGTAAAAGTTTCAAATCGCACTATCGTTAATCAGTTTGCGAAAGACATTTTTTTAGGCTATAAACAGCATCTTAAAGTAAACAGGGCATTTGAACTATTATATTGAAGAGACAACTGAGGTCCTCTGGGTTCTGCCAGGGGACACACAGATAGAGCTCCTGGCACCTGTCCTCAGCCTGACCTAGCTTTAGTTGTTGTGTCCACCTTGTAAATGAACCAGCAGACAGAAAAGCCCACGCTCTCTCTCTTTGCCTCTTCCTCTCCTCCTCTCTCTCCTTCCCTTTTTCGGTAACTCTACCTTTCAAATAAATAAATCTTTTTTAGGAAAAGAATAATTCTAAAAAGTATTTTAAGCTTCTCTGCTGTCATTAGAATCATGCTTATATTTCTTGACTTTAAACAGAAGGTATACACTGTGAGCACAGGCAGCCAATTCAACTAACAGTGTGAAGATACAGGACATAACCGGGGTTCAAAAGGGGATCATCATTCAAATGTATCAGATACTTGGTTTGTGGGAGGTTTTCACGTGTCTGCCCAAGTATGATTCCAGTTGTCAAACAACACTTAGGATTCCAATTCTCCTTGCTGTATTTTGGTCATCTTCCCCAGATGAAATGTGGAAAAACGAATTTCACCTCATGGCTTGTGGTCCAGAAAACCATAGAGGTAACATCATCTCTCAGAAGATTCAACCAGTGGTCTTCCTTTATCAGAGAAGTGAGCTAGACAGGAAAATATGGCCACAGAAGAACTTAAGACAGCCAGATATTCAAATCCTCCCCTAGTCTGGCATTCAATCCAGCACCTGAAAAGAAATTATTCAAATACAAAGAAATTACCATGTGAATGGTGCTCCTGCACCGTGACTGGGTATGCTGTCTTGCATTTTTATCAAGACAGCAAACATAAACCAGCGTGAGAAAGCAGGTGCCTTCCCCCCATATCTTTTGAACATTAGTATTTCCCAGCAGCTAACTGCATGTGATAATGGCCAGAGCACAGAAACGTTTTGATTTGGATCCAAACTCTTCCCCAAGAAGCAGCTTTTTGTTGTATATTTTAAGCTTGGAGCTTTTGATCCAGATTCATTATATTGCAGATCATTTAAATAAGAAGCAAGGAGACTGATTGGGGGAGAACCTCCTAAGAGACTGGAGTCTCAAAGAATATTACAGCTCAGAGGGACTTCTTTCTTGGAGCCACATTCAGATCCCACCTACAGAGTTAAGCCATTAATTATTAACCACAGCATTGCATATTAAAAGTACAAGATATCAGGTTGACAGAATATTGTAAGCAGCCTTCAAATTGTGATTCCCCATCCTAATGATGAACTGAATGGCAAATTGCTATTGCTTTCCCTTGATAGTTTGAAAAGAGCTGCGTCCTGATCCCTAGTCACAGAGAGCTACTATTCATTCAGCAACAGTTCTAGCAAAAAATAAACCAAGAATCTGGTGTGGTGGCAGCCCAGACGCTAATTCTCAAGACAGCAAGCAGAGGGAAGCTGCTAAGTGGCACAGTGGGTTAATGACGCACTGCAGTGCCTCACCGTGGGGGACATATGGGTTGAATTCTGACATTGTTCACAAGTGAAAATTGGTTTACCAATCTTAGCTGGGTCCCTGGTGGACAGCTGTCCTTGTCTTAGACCTCCTCAGTTGTTGTCCTAATTTTCTGCACAGGAGAGGCTCCGGTGTGCAGGATCACAGAGGTTACTTCTTAGAGTGAAATTAGTTTAGCAGAGTTAGGGGAGGAAATGGTCCCAATATCCTCCTCCTTTTAACCCCAGTCGCTGCCAGTATCTCATTTTCACAAGCATGAAAATCCACTCAGGGCAGCCAAAGATTTAAAAAGTAAGAAAAAATATCTATGAACAAAAAAATAGAGGTATCGCATTGGATGAAAATTAGACTAACATCCATAAAATATCTTTAGAATAACAAAGAAACAATGGAAATTAAATCTCTACAATAATGAATGTTTGTACATTTTAGGATCTTACAATATTTCAAGCTACGGCTTGAATTTTCAGCTGTGGCTCCCTCACTGATGACCTGTTGGTCCAGCTCATGCTCCCTTTCCGATGTCTCAGCAAGTTCCCACACAAGCTTTCAAAAATCTGTTTTTGATATCCATTACATAACTTTTAGAGTGCTCTGCCCCCTCTGGCCCACTCAGATCCAATCCGTAAGTATTCCCTTTCAATAAAAGCTTTCATTGATACCTCTGGTCTACAGCCATCACTTCTCCTAAAATTTGCACTTCACTTTATGTGGTTATTGAATTCTCCACATAGTTTTCCCTAAATGCCAAGAGAAGAACTTGGGGGAATGGGGAGGGTAGTGCTGCCTGGGAGCATACAACCGTGTCATGTCATTCGGGTAACAGTTCAAGCTCAGACTGTTCCACGTACATGCAGCTCCCTGAGAATGTGTGTGAGAAATCAGCAGAAGATGATTTCAAGTACTTGGCTTCCTAAACCCACATCAGAAACCTGTGTGAAGCCCCCTGGTCCCGGCTTTGGCTGGCCGCAGAGTTGACCATTGTATCATTTGGGGAGTGAACCAACAGACAGATCTGTGTGTGTGTGTGTGTGTGTGTGTGTGTGTCTTTGTAACTGTACCTTTCGATACATCAAACAAAAAAAAAAAAAGCTTAAACATAAGAATCTTTAATAACATTTGGGGATTATTTTATATGCTATTTATACATTTACATATGCATATATCTCTCTTTTTACTTTACATATTTATTTTTGTATTCCCAAATCATTAGCTCTCTGCCTATCCCAGAGCGGTAAATTAATAAGTGTGTTTGAATAAAGACTCACCATGAAACAATTTCAACTTGCCTTTTTCTGTTACAGATTATCCTGCCCAACTCTAATAAGATATTTAAACTTCCGTAAAATTTAAATGAAACACAAGACAGAATCGTTTAATTCCCTACTATTAAGCTGATAATGATAGATTTTGAAAGTAATGAGTCTGCATTTTGATTTTAAAATACCCCATTAAACACTTTAAAATTATGATATAATTCAAGTACAATTTTAGATTCTTTTAAAAACAAAATTTAAATTCTTTTTTAAAGGAACAGTCCTGCTAGTTTTTTTTTAAAAAAAAGGATTTATTTCATTTTTATTGAAAAGTCAGATATACAGAGAGGAGGAGAGACAGAGAGGAAGATCTTCTGTCTGTTGATCCACTCCCCAAGCAACCGTGACAGCCAGAGCTGAGCCAACCTGAAGCCAGGAGCCAGGAGTTTTTTCTTTCGGGTCTCCCACGCAGGTACAGGGTCCCAAGGCTTTGGGCTGTCCTCGACTGTTTTCCCAGGCCACAAACAGGGAGCTGGATGGGAAGTACGATGCTGGGACACGAACTGGAGCCAATATGGGATCCTGGTACGTGAAAGGCAAGGACTTTAGCTACTAGATTACCGCACCGGTCCCCACCAAATTTTAAATTCTTTAAGATGCTCCAAGGACTTTCCAACATGGAGCATAAGACAAAAGCAACTTTTATCTAGTTTTAGAAAAAGCGGCAAGTCAATTAGAAATATGTTTGCTTCAATGTCCTTAGCAGAAAGTTTGGCCTAAACATATCCAAAATTTAGATTATCTGTGGTATTGAAGGTTTAAGAATCTATAGCTCCACAATGCTGGGAGTGGTTCCTTTTTTTCTTTCTTACAGAAAAGATTATTTTAATCAGCAATTGGTTGGACGCCTGAGAAACTTGCTGAGAATCAGAGAAAAATTGCAAAACCATGTTCTTTGCGAACTGATGTCCCCCGATTTCAAAAAAAACTAATCACCATAGTCATATAATATAAAGTAGTAATGGTACTGAGCGCACAAGCTGGAAGTTTTCCATTCAGAGGAATTTTATAGAACGTGGTCTTTACCTTGTGTCATTACCCGTTTCAGATGAAATGGTGAAAGTTAAACAATAATTGAAAGCTTGCCATTGAGCCTGTAGCATTTCAAGATTCACAAAGGAATAATGTCTAATATTCATGTACCCTTGAACCTCAGTTTCTTGTCTACCAATGACTTTTACAGCACTTGGGATTTGTTAATAGCTCATTAAAATGACTTCAACATTCAATCCTCCCATTTACTGTTGTTGATACTTCATTACCCCAAAATGGCCAGTTAGTTCAGCCAATCTTGATTCATGCCCTACTGCAAAGTATCTCCATTTCCACCAATTTTGCTGGCTTGCATTATTCTTACTGAATGACTATTAGATTAGCAGGTCGAATTCTCATCTTAACTTGCCCTGATTTACTCAATCATGATACTTAACTGAGGTGAAGAACTTGGCGAAAGAGCTGTCTTTTAGGATCTGAACAGCACCAGAAAGCTTTCAAGAATGTGCAAATTATATAAAAGACCATGAAGAACCGTGGCTGTCTCTTGACTGAGATTCAGACAGATCGGAACACTGAGACCAAACCCAGCGGCACTGCGCTTCAAACTAAACAATTTCAAGGCATGCTAACGTTTGGCTTCATTTTGGAATTCCTTAAGCACACCACTTGATTTCAGGTTTGTACAGGACTCATCAATTGTAGTGATTCAAAAGAAACCTTCTCTTAAAGTTCTACCAGAATATTTAGTGAAACTCTTACAGTATTGTTATTTTGTCTAAACTCAAGAGTTAGGAATCCATTAGAGGTAATTGCGTGATTCAAATTAATTATCAAATATCACTTAGATATCAATACGAAGTTTTATTTTGAATTAGGTAGTCATGGGAAAGCTTCCACAGGCACTGAAAACCTTAAATGTGAAATTAGTTTGGGGCTTACCCTTCCACATATACAGATAGAAATGTAGATATAGATATAGGTATAGATATAGATGTGGGCATACAAAGATACATACATGCATATATATTTCTAGCAGGAGGTATAATATTTCTAGATGAAAATTTTCATGTACACTAGTACATAATTTATGCAAAGTATGAATTTCAGCAACATTAACATGAGAGTCAAAGAAGGGTCTGAGTTTGCTGATGTGTAATTAAATAATTGGCTCATTTAAAGGAGAGTTCTTAATCTGGAGCCAAGAAACTCAGGAACTTTGAACATCTTGAAAATAAACACAAAATGTCATCCATATTTTTTTTCCAGTGCTACACAGAGGTTCAGATTATCCAAAGGGATTACAACCAAAAAACAGAGTAAGTACTCCCTTGTTTGAGTAACTCGTTTATGTACCACCTTTTTGTAAAGAGTGATCACATTCATTTCCATAACAGATTTAAAGTTGAGCCAAATCTTTTAATGGCGCGTTAGTAGTTTTGCTCCATGTAGCTAAGTAAATAACTTTGCAGAGAACATATTATTTGATAGGCAGCTTGAATCCTTAGCTCACTTTCACATGCCTTGACATTTAGTCTTACTGCGGTGCAGAATTCAAATGGGCAAATGCTATACTTAAATAGTTAAATGCATGCAAGTTTTCACTTCTCATTAAAACTTTGGATACATAATGAAAATTCCATCCTTTGCAGGAAACTTGTTCAAGGCACGAGGCAGTATTTTCTTCCATAAATGTGTAACACCAGATCAGCTGTTCCTACTTATGAGAACACAACCAATTTTGACTTCTTTTCCATTTTACATTATGAAAATTTTATAGACAAACACACACACGCACACACGATGCACAAACTTTAAACCAGAACACAATAAAACATACTAAATTCATTTTATGTAACTTTGGAGTGGAAATGTCAGAGTCTTTATTTGCATTTTTAATGCTAAAAAGTTACAAGTAATGTGAGCAGTGATTTTCATGTGCACATACAAGAAATCTGGTTTTTGCTCTAAGCTGAATATATTCACGGCTGCTCCTTTAGAAATATGAAGGTACCTTGTATCACTTTTCAAATTAAGTTCTGTCTGTTCAGAGCATACAAACTAAGAGTTTTGACTCAGTCATTTGATCAATGCAATAAAATTGCCAGTTTGATCTATTGAGGTGCATTTGAATGTCTCAAGGATTTCTGAGAATCATATGAGACTTATGACATCCAAGCTAGGAGATCACCTTCATCCATTTGCACTTGGTGTGGCCTACGCACCACCTTCAAGGCCCTTGAAGGATATCTCAGTATCCAGGATAAGCTCAGCACCAACTGATATGTACAAATCAACCGCCTGGAATACATCGGATCTCAGTGATAGCTTGTCAGTGACTTAGGAGGATTTGGTGACCATAATTCTGAGTTATCTCAATCCTCAAGAGCATACTAAAGTATGTCTCTGCATATTTATAGTCAGCTTATTCCTAGAGACACCTCAAAGGTATGAGTCAGGACATTTTCATCCAGCAGAGCGCAGAGTTTGCTTCTCAGTACTTGAGAAATTTCCAGTGATCCCGTTGACATAAAACAGGGTAACTTCCCATCAAGTCCTGCTGAAGATGTGGAAAACCAGAAAGCTCATGTTGATCTCTTTTTTCGGGGGTGGGGAGTGTTGGCAGGACATCATAATGAACCGTAGTAAGAGGTTGACATTCAGCATCCGGTCTGTCTGTAAACTCAAGGATGAGCAAATCAGGATATCTCCCTTGGGTTGTGTGGATCAAGTTAGCTCTTCTCCCAAGACGTTCTCTGCAGTGAGAAGGAAAACTGGTGCAGAGCATGTTGTGCATTTGTAGGAATATGCTGCCCTTTTAATGGCTGAAGTATGTTCTTGACCAAATGGAGTGCTGGTCTTGGTTGAGGTCAATGTCTGGAACATAGCCACATAGCCAGACGCCTATAGAGAATGGTGGTTAATATCTATAGAAATCCTGTTTAACCTGCTGTGCACGGTGCTGCTGAGGAGGGCTCACTGCTGAACGCCACTGGGGATGTTGTTCAGAGTATGAGATTTCCTGCCAGGTAAACGGCTTGGAGGCTCTCGGCCCTATGTCACCAAACAGTCCTGTTACCACTTGCTGTAGGAGGGGTGACAGATAAAGTCTCTCAGACACTCAGATCCCTGGTGGGTGTCACAGTCATCAGGCCATGTGCAATCCTGGAACTACACACAAGGCTAGCAAGGGGTTACCAGGATACACAGCAGGGCACATCCATTTCATGAGGGTGCCAGTCTCTACCTTATATGGGAGCAAGTCTAGGGACCAACAGACACTTTCCTTGTAATGGAAACCATTAGAATTCACAAGGGTTTGGCTTAATAACAAGCTCCAAGCCCAAAAATATATTGCGACGGCCTCTTGTCTGCCAAGGTTGGAAGGGAGTTGAAAGCAGCACCCCAGAATTCTTGAGTGGCCCCAGACAAAGGGTACATGCCTGCATTCCATGAAAAAAAATCTTTGCCTTAAAAGCATGGTCATGATAGTCAGCTGCAATCTCCTGCAATGAACATCCCACGCTTTGCAATAAAATGTACAGTAGCTTTTCAGGCCATATGATTTCAAGTTTATCCTTTTTCGTTATAAATGAAGAGACCAAGTTAATATTTAAACTCTTGTATGGAGCAATATTCGTGTTGCAAAATTTAGTACTGGCACTTGAATTCTGTCCATTGAAAAATTAATTTTTTAGATCATCACAAAATATTTAAAAACATGTATTATCATCTAGAAAAAAATTGAATGGAATCCTACAGCTGATAACAATCTTTTTTGTTTCTTTGTTTCTGGACTAGAAACCAAAAACCAAAGCCTTCTCTCTTTCCATAGTGTAACACTGACACTAACGTGTGTGTGTGTGTGTGTGTGTGTGTGTGTGTGTGTGTCTGGTGTGGTGTGTGTACCCAGGTGTAGAAGGAGAATACGCTACAAATAGATTTGCCTTTAGTTTGCAAAGGCATCACCCACTGGTTGAATCAGAAAGTAAATCAAGCATTAACAAAGAGAACATAAATTTGTTGATATCATTCTTGACCAAAGACAAGAATTCACATTTTATATAGGCTATTTCTTAAGATGTAAGTCATTTTAAAATGTGAATCTGTGTCATCCTTTATTATGAAAAATATTTTGAGATATCTCTGCCGATTCTTTTTATGTGACCCCTTCATAATAAAATATTATAGATGAAAGGAAAAGAGACATATTGAAGCAGGCAATCTACTTTCATCTGCTTTACTAGAAAAACTATGCAAAGTATCAATTTTGGGTATTATGTGATGCATGATCTGATATGATGATAATAGTACCAATTCCACCACAGTAGTAATTTCAAATTCTAATAGGAGAACCTAAATAAAGTTCATGAATTTATAAATATATGGCACATGCATTTAACATTCAGTAATCAGGTGAACTTGAGAATGAGGTTGAATTTAAGTCAATGTCCTTTCAAGGAAGTAAGATTTAATATCAGTGTAAACCCTCTCCAGCTATATTTTTGGCAATGACCTGTTCCTCCTTCTGAGGTCAGACAGTATGATTTACAGCATGACTCTGTCCGTACTCCCTGCAGTAATTAGTCTGTCTTGCACAAGAAAGTTGCTTGCCAAGGAATATTTTAATTGGGCACCAGTTTCTGTAACTAACTAAAAGTCAAAGTTGGGAGCACGAAAGTCAGTGATGAAACATTAAGATGATTCAATGTCATCAGACTTGAATCTGGCTGAAAATTTTAGTTTCTTTTAATGACTGTTAAATTAACTGAGTTCTCGATAAGCAGAAATATTGTCTATTGGTGTGTACTAATTAAAGTCGATGTCCACTACCCACAGCAACCTCCCAGAATTTATAAAAATCTACACAATGATCCCGGAGTCCTGGTAGATTTTAATTTTTGCCTGTTCTACCTTAGTTTTGCGTTTCAGTCTGCTTTGGTTAACACTGAGGTTGCTTCCCTATAAACTCCCAAAGCTGAGTGGACCCTTATGTGGAGGAACATAATCGATTAACAGTACAATAGCACCCTCCACCATCCATTTGTTTAGATTGTGTTAGGTGCTACACAGTTAGAGTATTTGTGGCTGATAATAACAAAGGTATTATAGCTGGTATAGTGGATCAACAAGCTAATCCTCTAGCTGCAGAGCTGGCAGCCCAAATAGGTGCCGGTTCTAGGTTTCTAACTTCCAATCCAGCTGCCTGCTTATGGACCGGGAAATCAACAGAATATAGGTCCCAAATTCTTAGACCCTATGCCCAAGTGGGAGACCTGGAGGAAACTCCTGGCACCTAGTTTTTTATTGGCTCAACTCCAGCCATTAAGGCATTTGGGGAGAGAACTAGAGAACGGAAGATCTTCTCTGTCTGCTTTTCCTTCTTGCAAATCTGCCTTTAAAATAAAAATAAATAAGATTTTTTAAAAAGCATCGTACGTTACAATTTAAGAAAATAGAGTTTTGCACTGTTAGTTAAGAAAATGTAAGTGTTGTCTGTAATCAGTTCTGCTCTCGCAGGAATCCTGATTCTCGCTTAGGAGAATTTAAGACTTCGGAAGGGACCAGGCTTTGACTTTGGAGCCAACTAGAGCTCCATTTCAATGATTTGGAAACTCTGCTACTGGGTGAGTCTATGACATTCAAGAAGCTGTTTGACCTTGCTCAACCATTTTGCTTATCTTTAAAATAAGGATTTAAAATTTTTCCCTGAGATAATTTGTAAGGAAAGCAGAGACCAGATGTTTGTCATCATAAAATAGATTGTGGCCTCTGATAAATGTTCTGTATGCGGTCGTCCTTGCTGCTCTTGGAAAATACCAACAAATAATACTCCCACGTAAAACACTTCTCACGAGGTCTGTCCAGACGTCCCCCAGATCTGTTCTAGAAACACGATAACTTTCTGCTTGCTAGTTGTTACTGTTTTTTTAACGGAGTTATATACCCCAAAGTGAATTTAATAAATATCTGCTATGATCTGTTTGCTGCGCTGAATAGGAAGCTATCCAGGTATTTGTGTGTGTGTGTGTGTGTGTGTGTGTGTGTGTGTGTGTGTTTAGTTAAAGAGAATTCTTCAGTTGAGCAATGTCATTTAAAGGAATTGTTCAGGAATTTTCTAGGTTGTGCTGCATGACTTATATTTCTGTGCTTAAATCTTTATGTGACAGTGTATTCTTTTATATGATTTTGTCATGGCTACCTAATTCTGATTGATCCACTGTTTTGTAAAGGATGCAACATCAGCATTCAAGCATGCATGCGCACATATATTCATGGATCGATTTTGCAGTGATTTTATCCTTAATTGATGGTGGAGATTTTTGTTCTATTTTTCTCACTCCCCAATTATATACAAAATACACCTTGGCCTTACAAGACACATTTTACTTTTTTGAATGCATTAAAATTACCATTTATATTTCATAAGCATTTTTTTTACATTAGGCAAATCCTCCCACATCAGAACTAAGGACCAGGAAATCCTACTGTAATGCATTTGAAATCGTATCAGTTAACAGAATGAATTCAACCTAAGCACTAATTTTATCTGAACCACTTCCTTTGCAAGGAAAATGGGCTATGGAATGAGATATGGAATGTTAGTTCCTTATCGCTTATGTAACAGATCTCTTAATAGTATGAAATGGCACATTATCTATTTCTAGTGACAATATTATGATTGTAGTGAGAAAAAAAATTGTTACATATTCATTCTTCTGACAGATATTACAACAATATTGGGAACGGACAAAAATAAAGTTAATTGATTATTCTTGGCCAAAAAGGAAATAGGAATGGTCAGAACAGTCCTGGAAAAAGGAAGAAAAGTACTCTGTTACTCTGGAACAGGCTCAGTTCTCGCTACTTCTGGAGATTCTTATCAAACTCTTAGCAAATCTATTTAAAATCCAGGTGTTTCTACTTAGGATTTTATCCCTGATAACCACATCATTGAAAATCACCTGCATTGGTTGTAGCCTTCCTAAACTAACCCTGCAATACAACCATCACAGGTCACAGATTGTCAATGCCTGCTGGTCCAATTCCCCTGTCAACAGTTCCAGGACCAAAAGCCATAGAAATAGCCTTGATGGGAAAGCCAGGATCCCTGTGTGTGCAAAAACAAAACAAAACAAAACAAAACCACCTAGAAACTCAAGAATTCTCATTTTATGAAAATAGTATGCTCCAACGTATAACAGTGGGAACATTTGCTGATGTAGGTAAGATTGGCAAGAAAGGACCAGGGAGCTGCAACTCTGCTCAGCAACTGAACAAATGTTCTTCCAGCTGTTTTAGAACTCAGACTGGCAGCTTAAAGCTGAGGATCTCTGCAGTTTCCAGGACAATGAGGAATCCCCAAATTGTGCATTGGCATGTGCCAAGAGAAGGCAATTAAAAAAAAAAAATAGGAAAACGAACACAGACGACTCCTTAGGAGAAATGGAGGGTCATGCGGTTTGACCTGCCACGCAGTCACACAGCATGAGAGAATTCTGAGCTACAACTCATGCAAGAAGTTTGTAACAGTGTGACCTGGGACCTATGTTGTTCTCAGAGAAGAGAAATCGAGGTTATGTCTGTATCGGTGTTTTCATATTTCATGATTCCTTTTTGTCTCTCTCCAGCATTGAAAATGATCTCCCTATATCCACTTCTTCCCATTTTTTTATGGCCTCGTTATCTTTCGTTAACCATTACTCAACAAAAATAAAAGCATAAACAGCACAATGGACTATGACATCCTCAAAGAAATACCGAAGGGCAGTTGAGCGGCACATGATAGGATCTGTGGCAAATGAGGCCGCTGACAAGTGGGGCTTCAGAACACGTGAGCCACAGACAAGTAACAGAGACTGCACGGCCCAAGAATCTTAAAATATTTATTGCTTGGCTCAATGCAGAGTATGTTTCCTCAGTCAGTTTTTTGCTGGAATGACATCCTGTGATAGATCACGCCTCCACATAAGGCTTAATTATTGTCATTAATAATTAATGACAATAATAATTGTCATTGGAATACAGGTGTTAGGAGTAGAGTAAATGGCCCCAACAAACCACCCCAATTTAAAAATTTCACGTACGTTCAGTCAATTGCTTTTACCACCTACAGCATTTTGACAATGAACCACACACCAAATTGCTGTAACTAGTGCCAAGCGAACACAGTTTGAAAATAAAGCCAGCTTTCTCTGGTGCATGCCTTATGAAAATGTATGATGTGAATCGCTCTCCAAAAAGGTGCGTGTTGTGCTGTGTCTCCTGCTTTGGGTCCTGGAAACCACAACATTCCTCAACTCAGCCTTCCTCACAGAAAGGGGAGAGCTTGTTGGCAACCAGATGAGCAAGCTCTGACTTTGTATTTATTTTTCTTTCTGGAAATGCTCACTTGAAGGGAATAGGGCCCCCAAATTTTCTGCAGCTGCTGTCTGAATCATTTTTTTTTTAAAGTCTACCCAAGAAGGCTGCCTGGGTGGCCATGGAGAATGCTTCTCTCAGACTGAATTTCACCTATCCGACGCTTTGAACAGCTCACAGCCATCAGATTATCGCAGGATGCTGACCATGTCCGACAGCCTACTCAACGTCTCCTCCACCGCGTTGCCTAGACTATGCTACAACAGCAAAAGGCTTTCCCCTAGAAATGTTCTCACCTGCCTTTTAACAAGCTACTGTCCCAGGCTTGATAGCAAAGAATAAGTCATTTAGAAAAATGTCAAAAATATAAAAATTCAATCACCATGTGATTATGGACACTAGACCCACAGCCTTGAAGAGACTGCAGATTTTGTGAGAATGTTGTTTCAGTGTGTACATGAGTTTGAAGAGAAATTGTACACGTTCTAATAAAAAAAAGTAACATTACCAGTATCCACTTTGAATAATTAGTAGTGGTATATGAAGTGCAAAAAAAAATGTAACTATAATAGATAAGAAAATTCAATCCAACTGGAATTTTGTAGCAATTTAATAAGAGGTGTACTGCTGATGGATGTTACGACATGTTTGTGAACACTTTGTGAACTAAAGCTATCAACTAAAAGTTATCACTCTTGCTTCATTGTAGAAGCAGCTAACAGGCCACCGTGGGGCTACCTCTTTGTTTCCTTTGTCCCCACTCTGTACTGGTACGTACTTCACTCCTCGCAAGAACAGAGGAGTCTGGGCCCAGTGCGGTAGCTTAGCAGCTAAAGTCCTCACCTTGAACGCATTACATCCCGGCAGCCCCACTTCCCATCCAGCTCCCTGCTTGTGGTCTGGGAAAGCAGTCTAGGGAGGCCCAAAGCCTTGGAATCCTGTACCCATGTTGGAGACCCAGAAGAGGCCTCTGGCTCCTTGGCTTTGGATTAGCTCAGCTCTGGCCATTGCAGCCATGGGGGAGTGAACCAGCAGATGGAAGATCTCCCTCTCTGTTTCTCCTCCTCTCTGTATATCTGACTGTCCAAGAAAAATAAAAAAATCTTTAAACAAAAAGAGCAGAGGTGTCCAACCACACAAATATTAGCAAATCTGATATACTAGAAATAAGAAATGATGAAATGTTTGATTTATACATAGGTGTTTATGTAGTATATATATATAATTTACATATATAGAGAAGGTAAAAAAAACTACTTCAAAGATTATTATAAAAATATATAGATGAAGTGCTACAGTAACAGTTTATTTTGAAGCACTATGATTTAATATAATTTAATCCTTCTAAAATGCTTAACAGAAATTTTGTTCAAGAGTAGATAAGAAATCCTTCCTTTTGATTTTGTTTATACTCTTCCCTTTTTTTGGAACATTTAGAATAGAATCTACATCAGAGGGATCCTGAAATATTTTCTTTCTGTGTTTCATTGATGTAATGACCTCTTGTTTTGCCCATGTTACGACAAATGACAGTTTGTGACTTTTAAAAGAATGAATCTTTTTTATTAGTGTGTATCTTGTACAAAGTTTCTGACAGAATACATCTGAGATCTGTATGTCAGCGTGCCTCAACTAAAGAAAACAATGTGGAACAATATGCGATCTAAAGTGGTTCATCAGAAATTTATAAACTTGTGAGTTCCAGCGGAAATCAAGGCACATCTGATAAAGGGTTTTCAAACCACTCTTAATTAATCATTCCCAAATGAGAGTTTGGAAGACTCTCTGATTACCCCAATTTCAAGACAATAAATTGCAATACCAAACCCATGTTATCCCCTGTGCCGGGGAAGGGGGAGGAGGGTTTGGATGCAGACCCAGACATGTATACGTTCTTATGTACTTTTAGATACTTTTGTTTCTCGGCCTGAGTACTTTTTTTTATTCGAAATAACAATTCAAGTAATTATTTCAACCTAACAGTTGAGATACATATTCCAACATTAGACAGTCCGGGTCCAGTTCTTGGCTCCTCACACCAGTCCTTTGGCAATACAGATGTTGACAGACAGTAATTGTCCATCCACATGGGAGCCTGTGGTTGAATGCCTGACTCCTGGCCCTGGTCCTGCCTCAGCCTCAGTTGTATAGGCATTCTAGGGCGTGAAGCACCGGTAAGAACTTATTCTTTCTGACTCTCAAACACATAGATGAGTAATGAATGCATAATATGCATCACCAACATTCATAAGAAGCATTGCTGTATGTGTGCCCTGATTTCCCAAATTTGGAGGGATTTAGTCACTGCACCATGTTCCAATGGATCAGCATTTCGATTTTGATTTCAGGGGAGGTGGTGTCAGTATTGATTGAAATGGTTGGCGATCTATGTTACAATTTTGGCTTATGCCTTGTATTCATTGTGTATCCTTGAATCTAAAATATTAGTGCCCTCACTTTTAAAAAATAATAGCAGAATATGTTCCTAAATTGCAAATATAAATAACTTACACAATAAATATAAAATACTTCCATAGCATCTGAACATAATATTCACAAAATACAGAAGAATATTTATTATTCTTTTGTATGTAATACAACTCACTGTGTAAATTCTTAAATTTTAGTGTCATGTTATTATCAGTTTGAAATTGTTTCTGACTGAAGTAAACGAGAAGTAGGAAATAGTAACACACAGAGAGACTGATGGGATTTGGAAAACAAGCAAATGCTCATCATGATGTAGAGTTGGCATTTCTTCTATTGCTTGTCCCTACAAATGGAAATATCTTTAAGAGTATGTATGGCTATTACTCTCCACTTTGTTTTGTGGGGTTAATTCCTTGATCCATTGCCAGACGGAGTTTGGGATCCAGAGTCTGTGGGTTTTTTCCCCATGACCTCTGGTTTTGATCTTTGTTTCTCTACGTTCCCAATTACTTACAAGCAATTCCCAACCCTGGCCCAGCCTCCATCATTAGCTAGCTGCTTGCCTGTCTGGCAAAAAGTGCTCAGAAGAGGAAGCGAGTGGAAATGCTTTCAAGGTTTGAGTCAGCTAACTTTTATTGAATGTCCAGCGCATGCTGTGGGGTATCCTCAGGCACTAAGGGGTATATGCTTACATCCCGGACATAAAAGAAATGCTAGTCCTGGCTCCATTCCACGATCGTCTCCTACAAAGTGAAAATAAAACACAGAAAGGCAAACTGTAATATCTGTGGATGCATTTTGTCTTGTGCCACATGGCGTTGAGACATGATGGGGCTAGTCTCCGGCTGTCCACCCTCCATCTCTTTAACCAATTGTCAAGTATGTAAATAAATAAATAATAAGGGCTTTCCCCAAGATCATGTGTGGAATAGATGGTGGGTGCGCATTTGAGGACTGGACTCCAGGGTAACAACATGGCTCTCAACGTGCCAAGCAGACAATTAACTTCTTACACTCACACATGCGAGCCACATGGCAAGGTAATATGTCATTGCCAGAGATACATAGTATTCCACACAGCGAGTGAAACTGGCCGCACAGAACAAACAAAAGACAATTGAAACTACACGAACAAGACACAAACTTCTGCCCTCTATCCTGGTCAGAAACCCTGGTTTTTTTAATCCACACTTTTTTGGTCTTAACAATAGTCTTTAATGTAGTCAAAAAAAAAAAAAGGGCAAACATGTCATGATGGAAATGAAAGGGACATGCTATTTTGGTTGCAGAAACTTGGCTGCTACACCCAGTAATAAAATGTTCACAGGCCGATTGTGTGGGAAGAACACCTGAATTCTGGGGGGAAATGCATCATTCATCACTTCTTTTCTTTAAATATGCAGAAATGCTTTTCCTGTCATCTTCAGCCTTTTTATAGGCTGTTAATGATGGGGGGCCTGATCAAATGTAGGCAGCCTTTTGCATTTAGAATGGATAAGAGGATGAGAACAAGACCTAGACGCGTGTTGTTCGCTGCCAGCCAGGGCACAGATTTTTATTGCCTTTTATAAACTCAGGGATTGACATTCAGTTGGAAGAGCTTTTGTGTTCACATGAGCATGCTTTATTTGGCACGCTACTGCCACTAATAACAAATAATGAATGCTTGAACTAATCCTGCCCTCCTTGTAGAAAAGATGAATGCTCCTGCCATTTGTTTCATATCTGCTGGATCTTGGAAATTCGTAAGGTCACCATATATGATTTCCTAAATATTCAAAGCTGAGATGCATAGTAAGAAATTCAGTAGACTTGGAGATAAAGACTGTCTTCCATGCTCGATGCTTTGTGAGTGCAAGGTGTGACATTGTTTTGGCTGGTCACGTGGCCCCACAGTTCCCAGCTAGCACCAAAATGCCCAGGCTCCTGTAGCTAACTCAGTGAGGCACTGCAAAATATTTTAAAGATAAAACCCAGGCAACAGCTGCCTAGCATTACACAAGTTACTGCTATCAGATTATTTGCACCTGTTCAAACAAGAATGATTAGATAATTTTTATATCCTAGAAATGCTATACAGGGAGCCAGTGCCATGACATATAGGCTAAGTTCGTGTCCCAGTTCCTTGCTTGTGGCATGGGCGAGCAGCAGAGGATGACTCGGGTCGTTGGCCCCAAGACCTATTTCAGGGACCAGGAAAATCTGGCTTCTGGCTATTGGCTGTTAGCTGTTGGCTCAGCTCGACTGTTGGAGCCATTTGGGAGCCGGCAGAAGGCAGGCCTGTGCATTTGCAGGAAGCTGGAATTAGAAGCAAAGACAGGGACTGTAATTCAGGCACCACCAAATCAGAAACAGGCAGTCTCAAGTGGTAATGTAACGGTTATACAAATGACTGTCTCTAACACATATATTTTGAAATTAGCAGATGGCTTTTACAAATTTATCAGAAATGTTTCAAATCTAAGTTTATATGCCTTAACACAATGCACAGTGTGGTTATTAATTCTTATCTATTTTACAAGATCCACACAGTTAACTTGAATATACTGAAATAACTTCTTTCATGCCCTCCTCAGCAGGAAGTAAGTAGCAGAATTGTGTGAAGTCAGATTAAGCCTGTGTTTCTTAGAAACTTCCAGAAGGTTTATTGGCATGCTTATTCTTCTGTTTGAATAAAGTGATACTAGATTTTTACCAAATTACAGCTTAGGTATTATAAGAGTAAATACCTATGATAAGTTTAAAAAATTAACACTTTTTTTTTTACAATCAATGCATTTCAACTATGTAGGCTAAAGCTTATAACATTTTTGGCTAAAAAAGTCACTTTCATAAAATTACAAGAATGATTCACAAAAAAACTCATACTACTAATGTTTAGCTTCGAAACTGGCAAGAAATCATTAACTCCCCCTTGCTTTTTTGCCTAACCAAATAGGTGATTTTCCAGCTGACTGATGCTTTACATTTAAACAGCTCATGTTGCAATATTACCAGTTAGGGTATAAAAATATATGAAGTATTTGTTGGTTAGACTCACGGCTTGCTTTGAAACACAGAAAGTTTAACTAACTTCTTCACCTACCTTCCTTCTCTCAGGTAACCCTGGGTTTTTATTTGGGGTTTTGGCAACGCTTTAAAGATAAATGAAGGAATCGGAATTTTGGTCAAGATATGTGCTTTAGGACTAGGCTTTAATTGCATTGAAATTTCACCTGCAGGAAGGGCGATAGTGTTGAAATTCCATGCATTCTATTAGCTTTCAAGTCCCTTAACCCTGAAGCATGTGAGAAACTTCTATTAAAGTCCACAGCTTCCGAAGCCATGAAAAAATATCAGAGACTAAAATCCTAAAGAATTCTGAGTCCTAAGAAGCTTTCCAATCAAGTGTCAGCAAAATGTAAGATATGTGAGGCTATTAATTTCTCTGAACTTTAAGCTCTTAATTCATATGAGCTAAGAAGAGCTAACTTTGAGTTATACAGTATTTAGGCATAGGACTTTAACTGCAAAGGAATTCAATCTGTTAATTTTTCTTACTGGGTTTTGAAAACATAAGAGGATTTGTATACAACTTGGGATACCTCTAGATCATTGGGTTTTGTGTTCATTTTTAAAAAGGATTTATTTCTTTGAATGTCAGAGTTACAGAGAGGTAAGAGGAGATAGAGGCAGAGAAGAGAGCAGGGAGAGAAATTTTTCATTTGTTGACTTCCCAGATGGCCGCAAGGCTAGCTCTGGGCCACGCGAAAGTTAAGAGCTTCTTCCAGATCTCCCACATTGGGCCAGGCACTTAAGCACCTGGGCCATCTTCCCGCTGCTCTCCCAGTTTTATTACCATGCAACAGGATCAAAAGTGGAATAGCCAGGACTCAAACCAGGGCCCAAAGGGGACATTGGCCCTGCAGGTCTCCTCCACACTCACTTTTAATCTGAATATAACACTTCAATGTGTTCTCTTAGACTACATGACTGAATATAAACTGCTTTTTGGTTGTAGCAGCATCTTTGAGCTAATGCAATTGAGTGATGTTTTGGATGACATTAGAACTTTTTCGGTACAACTCGAATAGAGCCCCTTGTGGAACCAGGAGAGTCTACAATGGAAGAGCTGTTGGTCTTTGACGTGATAGAGGTAAAAGTAGACCTGGTTGTGGCAACAGATGACTGTTTTCTGCACTGGTGCGTGGGGCAGAAGAAACAGAGCACTGAGGCCTCCATCATCTTCCCTTGTTTGAAACTCACCTGCTCTTCATCAGGAAGAACACTGGGTTCAGATGAAATTCATTCCTACATCTCATGAAAACTTAAAAGCATATTCATTAAGACATTCACTCTTTTCAACTTCAAAATATTTTATTAATAGAACGTTATTACATGATGATGCAATGTTGGTTGGTTTCACAGACTTATGTAAAAAGCCTTGCATTACCTTACCATTAGCAAAAGTTGTTAAACTAGCAAACATATTAAATCTGAATATAGGAGCCCAGCACAGTAGCCTAGTGGCTAAAGTCCTCACCTTGAATGCATTGGGATCCCATATGGGTTTCGGTTTTAATCCCAGCTGTCCCACTTCCCATCCAGCTCCCTGCCTGTGGCCTGGAAAAGCAGTTGAGGATGGCCCAAAACCTTGGGACCCTGCACCTACTTGGGAGACCCAGAAGAAGCTCCTGGCTCCTAAGTTCAGATTGGCTCAGCTTCAGCCATTGTGGCCACTTGGGGAGTGAATCAACAGACAAAAGATTTTCCTCTCTCCACCTCCTCTCTGCATATCTGACTTTCCAATAAAACTAAATAAACCTCTTAAAAATCTGAACATAGATTTGTTTAAATTTTAATGGTCAGGAAAATGTAACTGCAATTTTGTAAGCTTCCTGGTTTTGTTCAGTGAAAAAGAATGATGCCGTTATCTGTGGAATTTATCAATAATTGCACGTAGAAAGATTTTTTTAACTCAGGAAAGAAACATTAAGGGCACTTTTTAAATAAAATAAAGGTAAATAACTCTAGTGTAGGTAACAACGGTTGCTTTTCGCGAGTGCATCTTCACTTAGCCATTTTTTCACACGTTTCCTCCATCTGGATCACAAAACAGAAAAACAGCAAATCAGTACCAAGCAGATCTGAACCAACATGCCGTACACCACTTTTGTGCAAGCTTGCTGCCAGAGTAATTAGCTCAGAATCTGCCTCTCATTATGGAACAAGACAGGCCTTTTGCTTTGTGTGTGCACCAACCGCATCCCACCGGCAGGCTAGACTAGCAGGCAGAACGGAGCTGGCAGGGACATTTCGGCACTTGCTGTTTGGAATCAACGCTGCCAGACCACTGCTAACACTGGTTGGCGTTCACACTTCATTTGAGTGGGATTGCATTTGGACAAGGTCTTCATTTTCACCTTGCTTGCTACTTCCTAAGAAAAATGAGTACCTCGGTGAGGCTGATGTGCTTTCCAACTCGCGGCCTACCTCTGACTCCCACGACCTCTGCATCCAAGACAGGTCTGCATATTTCAAGCACAGTAGGTAAGAAAATTTCATAATCAACTTCTGCATATTCTCAAATATGTGTTTTCTTCCCTTTTTTTCTCCTCTGCTTCATTTAGGAGCCTTGTGAATCCTAGGTAACTGGTAACATGGATTCATCATCTACCTAGCAAATGAGGCCAACTTGAGGCTGGAAGAAACATGTACACATTAGCTTTGGGGAAATTGGAGCCCATTTTCAGAGACCTCTGAGGAAAGTCGTTATCGTATCTTTCCCTTCCACGATTCTGCTGAGATGGAACAAGTATTCACATAAATTCTCATACAGATGAACTATAGGATGGATACTAGTATACCACAAGTATTCCAGAATACTGCAGAATAAAAACAGTCTTCCGATGAAACAATAGATACTAGATATTCTTCCATTTCCTATAGAATGCAAGCATTTACAATGCTACGATACACTAAATAGAGGAATGTTTGACATGTGACTCTTGGAAAGGCTCATACTGTTATAATAAAATGGGGGGTTTGATGAGAGGGGAGCATAGGAAAGGATAATGAGGAGTGAAAGTGGGAATCCCTATACTTGCAAAACCGTATCATGGAACATAAGAAGAAGAATAACAAGGCAAACTAAGAAATGGAATTAGTGTTGTTTCATAAAACCTAATAACAAAAAACAGCAATCACATGTTGCTGATTCCATGACAAAAACAGAAGAAAAAGCTCACAGGTACATTGTCCTTCACAGTCTCTTTATCAAGTACCTGCTAAGTATCAGGGACGATGCTGGCCTCAGAGTACAGGTTGCTGGCTTGATAATGGCATGCAGATAAGCAGGGCTACTACTGAGACGAGATGGCCAACTTGAAATATCATAAATGCTCTACAAAGTGGAAAAACTACATTGGGTCTCAACTTTGGGCCCAGCGTGGTAGCCTAGTGGCTGAAGTCCTCAACCTTGCATGCGTCAGGATCCCATATGTGTGCCAGTTCGGGTCCCAGCTGCTCCCCTTCCCATCCAGATCCATGTTTGTGGCAGAGAAAAGTAGTCAAGGACAGTCCAAAGCCTTGGGACCCTGTAGCCACCTGCGAGATCAGGAAAAAGCTCCTGGCTCCTGGCTTCAGACCAGCTTAGCTCCGGCTGTTGCGGCCACTTGGGGAGTGAAACAGCAGACGAATGGTCTTCCTCTGTTTCTCCTTATCTCTGTAAATCTGACTCACCAACAAGTAAATAAATACATCTTTAAATAAATGCTGCATTAATTCTCAACTTTACAATATTTCTAGCAGTTCACCATAGCACAGCTTCTGCTAGTCATTATTCAGAGCTCTGGTTACTGCTTAGCATAATGAGTGCTGAAGGGACTCGAGACCAATTCCTTTGCATGGCTTGGGGCTGGTTCCAGAGCAGCAGACTAGAAGGGGGCATCCACATTGATTCAGGCATGCTGTTTCACTCATAGAACATGCGTGATCTTCATCTCGAAGACATAAGGCGAGATACAGTCCATTTTTCGTTCTGATGAAGCTGTATCAATAAGACAGGAAAAACACAAAGGATGTGTATTTCTTTAAATATAATATTCTCAATTTTCAAGGGATCTGTGGTCCAAATAATTCCAGAGTTATGTTTTATTAGTATGTTACACAAGATGTACGCCGATTAGATCCTTATTTTTGAATTTTCAGGCCTAAAGCTCTTACTAGCTACTGACAGAAAAATGCAGCTGATGAATTTTACTTGGCAATGGGGTATTTGGAAATCCAATATTTAGTCTGAAATAGCTCAATGATCTAATTGTGCTGTATTATAATTTTAAATTAAACCACACACCAATGCTTCACAAAGCTCCATACTAAATGTAGAGATCCTCTGCATTCAAATAAAACAGGTATTTTACATAGAACTAAGCATAACATGGCACTGAAAGAGGTAACCCATGCGTAAAATAAAGAAAGCAGGAAAAAAAAAAGAGTTATCCGTTATTTCTCTGTGTACTTGCTGTAAGGCACCTAAACACGGCTTGGGATATAATAGAGCAGAAAGAAAAGATAGATGATGAGTAAAGGAAGAGGAAATAAATACAAACCTGAATGGGAAATTTCTAACAAATGTACCTTACCGGTTAATTTCCACGTCCAGGGCTGAGCAATATTTGTATCACTTGCATTTGCTTTCATTACCCGGGCACCAATCACTTGCTTATTTATCATTCCTGTGCATGTGGGCTTATTGAAATATGATGATGCATCACTTTCCATTGATCAAACAACATCCAGCATTACCACCCAAGTGCTACGCAGCTTGACGTGACTAAGTAACTCAAAACCTAGGAGGCTTCCTTTTAAGACTTGCTAAACACGATTTCCTATCATTCCTCCCGTTACCGTGGGGACCATACACATTCTTCGGGCTCCACGATCCTTCATGTCACTCTCTCTTTACGTGCATTCATTCCATATGCGTCCATGTGCAAATGAACAAAAATTGCTGCCAGTTGAATACATTTGGGAGCCATATTTCCTTGTCTTTCCATAAGTTTAAAAAAAAATTAGGAGCAAATTAAAGAGGTTCTTTGGTATATCAGTTAGGTAGTCAGTTCTAAGAAATATGCCATCGTATAAAGGAACAGAACATATTTTGTAAATCTGTAAATTGGAAGTTAGACTTCCATTCTTTCAGTAGGTGCTTCTCTGTGTGTGTGTGTGTGTGTGTGTGTGTGTGTGTGTGTATGAGATAGAGAGAGAGAGAGAGAGAGAGAGAGAGAGAGAGAGAGAGAGAGAGAGAGAGAGTATTTATTGAAGGCCTTCCTTCTGCTTTTGGAATGCTCTGCCTTTTGTTTGCTCGTTTTTCTTAACTAGTCAGAATAGATGATCAGTTTTAAGACTCAATTCTGACACATGTGGGGAAGATGCCAATGAAAATGGCATTACTTGTATGTGTGATGTGAAGACTTTGAGTTTGGAAGGACTAACTGAACTCATCAACTGAAACATTTGTTGTTTCATGTGGCACACCAGACTTATAGAAAATCCCGCATAAAACCTCCTAATACTCCATGCTGTAGTTGGCCTATCGCGTGCGCACACACACACACACACACACAGCCTAAGAAAGTGCAATTGTTTCAAACATGAAAGTTTAACTTAACTTCTTTTCACTTCTTAGCCTCAATCCTGTTCTGGTTGTGTCCAGCACGAGTTATAGAATTAATTTGATAATCTTTATAAAGTATGTTCTCTCATTACATACTAGCCAGACCTTCTCATCTACCAGTTTCTCTCTCTCTCTCTTGCTCTCACATACTCTCCCTCGCCCCCTTAACTCAAAGATTAGTTCTCACAACAACTAAAGTGAAAAATGACAGCAAAGATTAAAAAAAAAAAGTCTTCTGACTTTGCTACTTCCCAACCACTGAGAAAGCAAGTCTTTGGTTGCTTTTCCCCAGAGAGTTCATGGCCTACTCCCAGCAGCCCTTCACCATCCCTGAGAAATGATTTCTGTGAGAACCCAAGATAGATGCCCTCAGGAGGCAGCTTCCCCTAGCACTGCCTGGCTGAGCTGTGAGGAGGAACCTTGTAGCCTCACTCGAGAAGGGTAGGGTCCAATTTAACACTTCTGTCCACTTGGATAACCCTGTCATGGCCATTCTATTCCTCAGCACATCCTCAGAAAAAGCAAACTGGACCAAGAGCTCCCCAGTGCAAGGACACTATGTGGCATCCCACAAGTGAAGACCATTCCAGGAAAAAATATATACTCAAGGTCCTGAAGTTGGTCTTCACTTGTGGGATGCCACATAGTGTCCTTGCACTGGGGAGCTCTAGTATTCAAAACATGGTGTGATGAAGTGAATACCCACACAGAAAGAAACCATGAAAAATTGGCGCAGAAATTAGTCGCTGCTCTTGTATTGTCTTTGTGAGAAATGAGATGCATTTAAAATAACGCCCTGCGCCTTAAGAGAGACCATGATGAATGATTGTGAATCAACTTACATAGCAAGAAGAATTACACATCTAAACAGAGACAAAATGTCTTTAAAACTATAAAGTGAGAAATGTATTTTCCATCTTACAAAAAAAAAAAAGAAAAAGATAAATAAACTACCAAGTAATCGCCGCATCCTTTCAAAGGGTTAAGCATTTTTGATTACCTTTGGGTCATGCATCACATTTGGAGTGCCTAAGCTTAAAGACACACTTCATTGAACCCCATCTAGCAAGCTTCATGCTTATGAAGGTGTTCCCCTTGGTTGCTTCTCATCTGGGCTACAAAACGATTGGGTTGGAGACTGACATTGATTAAGTGCAAGAGAACCATGTTTTACTGTGACAGCTGCTAGGCCTCTGTCAACAAATCAATGGTTTTTTTTTCTTTTTTTCTTTTCCATCTTAACTCTCCCGTTAGTATCCTGCTGTTACCAGAGATGAAAAACATCTCTATAACTGCCTGCTGATTGACCATTTTCTGATTTGCCAATCACATCAAATGTTTTTATGACTGAAAGGACTAACTCCCTCATTCTAAGCAGTTTTTTGTGCACAAATAGTGCAATTCTCTGGATTTTCCGGAGTGTGGCTGCAGCTACTATAATTCAGAATCACACACACACACACACACACACACACACACACACACACATGGTATAAGACATAGCTTGCAGGGAAAAAAAATCACTTTATTTCCTGGGATTGTTCAGTAAGTATACAAATGCACTTTGTCCAATTAGGGAATTCAGGGACTATTTTAGGAAACAAACTTCCTCATCGTCAGTTGTCTGGAAAATGGAGTCATCTCTAAAAGCGTTGTGAGCCCAGACATGTATAACAAGGTAGGGTTGTTAGAAGCTGGCCTCGCTTAGTATCACACTATGACCAGAAATGGAAAGTATATTTAAAAGACAGCAAATAAAGAGATTCCCAGAGCACCGCAGGTTCAAAATAGAGCTTCTACAAACACACTGTTTAAAACAGCAGATCAACCTCCTAGAGCTTACCTCCAACTCTGTGTCTTAGGACTGAGCCCTGAATTTGCTTGAGTGGAACAAACATATAGGGCAAACCTACACTGAATGAGCAAATTCCTGCTCAGGGACACAATAGAATGTTTGGGAATTTGAAAGACAGGTGTAGTATTTTTATATTTTTTCATATGTGATTTTCTTTCATAATCAAGTAAACAGCTAATTTCTCCTTCTGTCTTTGACAACGAACTCAAAAGACGTCAAAATTTCGACTGAAAATTTGTTGCATCTTATGAGGCCAAGTGAACAACAAGGATTGAACACTGGCAGGTGCTTCCTGAGGTTATAAAATGCACAGAGCCGTGACTTGCTCTTAGCTTTTTGTGTGAAATCTGTGGAGGGGAGCAGGCCTGGCTGGGTTGTGATCCCCACTGGAGAGCGCAAGGGCCAGGGTGGGGGCTGCAGTCTGGTCTGGATATAGCTGCAGACTCTGCATGTGTGAAGGCGGGGTATGAGATGTGCCAGAGTGGGCTAGACTCCAGCACCCACTGGTACTCATGAGAACCAGGGCAAGTATAGGATAGGGTAGGCCAGGTCTATGCCCCCACTGAGCCATGTGAGTTGTGTCTGGGTATGAATCAGGCTAGGCTGGGCTGTAGCATCCAACAGAAACCAGAATGGGTGAGTGCCGGTGAGGAGAGGCCACTGTTCCTGCCTAGGATAGGAGGTAGACTAAGTAGGGCTGGCCCATGTTCCCACCAGTATGCATGAAATCTGGCATTGGGAGAGATTTGGATGGAGGAGCCTGGGGAACTCCTCTGCTGGAACACGTTCCCTGTGGGTGAGTGCAAGAACCAAGACAGGGAGCAGCCCAGTCCAGGCCAAAATACCCACTGGCATACATTTGGTACATGTCTGAGGCAGACCAGACTGGGTCAGTCCATATCAACTGGCGAATCTGAGTGCCAGTATGGAGTGTGGACCAGGTCATGGCACAATAGACAAGAAATAGAAAATCCAGATAACTGATATATATTAAAAACACACAAGTAACTTAATTGAAAATGCAGAGATTTTTTTCCAACAGCAATGCTAGACATTTTTCAAACCCATGTGTTAAGAATTGAGGGATAGGCCTAATAGAGTTCCTGAGTTTGAGTCCCAGCTCTACTTCTGATGTTAGATTCATGCTCAAGTGCACCGTAGGAGTCACCAGATGGCTCGGACAGTGGGGACCAGCACTGAGCTTGAGGCTTTTGTCTTTAACCTGAACAAAAATTGTTTTTTGCTGGTATTTGACAAGTGGAACAGGGGTGAATTCTTTTCTTCTTTCAGCCTTTGAAATCAGTGAAATAATTAAATTTTAAAAATTCATCTCATCTAGACAGCTTACTCAAGACAATGAACTGAAAATGGAATACACACGTATTTTAAAATTCTAAACTATAAAATCTCTAAGACAACATGAAAAAAGTGGGTGACCTCTAGTTTGGCGATAACCTTTCTGAAGTATTATCAAAAGGGTGATCCCTGAAAGAAATATTTGTAAGTCTGACTTCATTAAAATAAGATCTTCTGTTCCAAGATGTACACTATTCATAAAGAAAAAGACAAATGCAAGCTACATATCTTGTGAAGAACAAAACAATGAAACAATCTTAAAACATGAAAGTCGGTAACTAAGGAACAAGAAATCTAGGTGAAAACAAATGTGAAAAGATGTCTAAGAAAAATGTAGCAAATGTGCACAAGTATAAAGTGTCAATATCAAATGTTACTTGGGATTTGCATTGAAATAATGAGATACCATTAACTCCCTATGAGTAGTACTATATTAAGATACAAGACAAAATAGCAAATACTTTCCAGAATGTAGAGCCATAGGAACATGTATTCACTGTTGGAAGTAATGCAGAATGCTACCACTAGTTGAAAAGTGAGCCATGATATTTACAAATGAAAGTACAATATTACTGTATGATCCAGATATTACAATCCTACATATTTCCCAAACTGAGTGAAAAAGAAAAACCAAAAGAAATGTTTCTAGCACCTTCCTTCATAGTCATCAAAAACTAGAAGCAACCAAACTACTTTCAATAAGTGATGGATAGGGCCTGGCGCGGTAGCCTAGCTGCTGAAGTCCTCACCCTCAACACACAGGGATTCCTCATGAGCACCGGTTCTAATCCTGGCAGCCTCATTTCCCATCCAGCTCCCTGCTTATGGCCTGGGAAAGTAGTCAAGGATGGCCCAAAGCCCTGGGACCCTGCACCCATGTGGGAGACTCAGAAGAGCTCCGGGCTCCTGGCTTTGGATCGCCTCAGCTCTGGCTATTGCAGACAGTTGGGGAGTGAATCATCAGACAGAAGAGCTTCTCTCTGTCTCTCCTCCTCTCTATATGTGTAACTTTCCAATAAAAATATCTTTTAAAAATAACTCATTAAATGACAGAATGGACTATCATTTCATGACAAGAACAAACAAGCTACCAAGTTACAAAAAGACACAAAGGGGGTGAAATTTTAAACCCTGGGAAACTTTGGGGCAGTAATGCTATGTGCATTTATAAAATTTAGCATTGTGCATTTACAAAAGTAATCAGTGTCCAACACAAAAATGAACCCTAATTTATACTGTCGATTTTAGTTAATGTACCAATGGTGGTTAACCACATTCTAGACTTTGTTTAGTCAAATGTGTACCTATAAATATATGTACAATATATAATATCACAAAATCTAACCAACAAATACATAATTAAATCAAACTACCTTTGTTCTACAAAGAAAAATTAATAAGTGTTATTGATATTCAGCATTCCAAGAATCAGTAAATACTGCAGGAATCTTGGTAACTGTAAGAGGTGGGAACCAATCTACTGTTTTCCGTGTCATTTCACAAGCTTATAGAAAGATGATAGTCCATCATTATGAAAAATTCTTAGAACATAGCACAAAAATACATAATCAAGCCCTTGCAAAAACAGATTGTGATGTGTTGTTCTCAGACTGGGAATAGTACAGAATGAAGTGATGCTGACTAAATTGCTAATTTAAGAATTGAGTTTCACTATTCAGATGAGGTGAGGTAGAAGAGAATTTCTGTGACTTAAATTGTGGGGCAGAAGCAATGTCTGCTTAAGCTCCAACACTCTTGTTGTCAAAACCTGTGATGAAGTGAGAAGGAAGGATTTATTGCTATGTTTTCCTGTCATCCAGGACAAGATATACAGAAATGGATGCTTGAGATATGAATATGACATAGATTGTCACCATTGTGCTACAGCACAGGTGAAATTCACTATGATTAAGACCCTCCATCTTAAATGTCATTTGCACTAAAAGGTAGGCAGACAGTCAAAGGCTCATCACCCCAGTTTCAAGTGAAGAAATTGGAAAGAAACACCATTTTGTTTCAGACTGTTGGTTTGCATGGAAACGTGAAAGTCCTTTCTCCCTCTCAGGTTTGCTGTTCCTCTGTCTCTTGCTCTGAGTATATAAGGTCATATGCGTGTGCACTTCTTCCTGTAAATCGGAGACACATTTGTTACCACATTTTCGGTTTAAATTATCTGATATTCATGAAAGAGAGCTTAGCTCAATATTTTTGCCCTGTTGTGAGGAATCCATTGAAACAGAAGTGTGATTCATGTTCTCCTTGACGACATGTATTGAAAAGGTTTGCTAAAATTACTGCATAAGCCGTATTAGACATCTATCTGACTATTTCTTATCAATATTGCTGACTTAATAAAAGAGATTTCCTGTGACACCTAATATCAGATTTTCTCATGTCTGTGTCAGATTCCTCAATTAGTTAGAACTGTATCTATTTACATGTAAAGAAAACCCTACTCTAATAAAACTTAGGCTTGCTCACAGAGTGAGAAGATTGCAGAATCCTGACTAGTCGGAATTCCCACAGAACACTTTCATCTGTTGCACCTTTCTAAATATGGTCATTTTCCTGTTCTGGCCCATAGCTATCAGGAAGGTTTTCAGTGTCAAATTAATGGAGAGAGAATACTTATTGCTTTACTATCCAGAATGCCCACTACAGCCTGTACTGTGCTGGGTCAGAGCCAGGAGCCAAGAACTCAAACCAGTCTTCCAACTGGGTGGGTGGTAGACACCTAATTTCAAAAACATTCACTATTAGCTCTCAGGGTCTGTGTTAAAAGGAAGCCGGAGCCTGCAACCAATGGCAAGTACACCATCACGGGATATGGACAATGAAACCTGCCACCAACGGCAGGTACACTGTCACGGGACACGAACAATGAAACCAGTGTCTTAACAAGCTACTCAACCAATGACTAGATTTTAAAATGCTGCAGAGCAGCTGGCAAACTGAATTTTTGTTTTGTTTGTTTTTATAGTCTTGACACACAAGTACCCCAAACAAACTTGGACTAAGAATGAAAGCTTTACTGAGTGGATACATCACCATGTCTACAACCCTCTACGTTAAATTCCACTGACTTTCCCTTTGACTTTCACATTTTGGAAGTACTCAGGGCATCTTAACCTTTCAAAAATAATGCCGATGCCTACCTACCATGTCATGCTTCTCTTAAACAGCAGAATAATGGATTTGTTGCTGGAGGACTAGACTTATTGTAACAACATGGGGGGGGGGGGGAGAAACCTTAAGCCTATGTATCTGTATCGTGAAAAATAAAAGTAATTTCAGGAATCATTTTGTCTTTGGAACACCTTGGCGAAAACACAGAAATAAGCATTCAGAAAAGAAATTCCTCAAAACAATCAATTTTCTAGGGCTGGGTTACAACCAAATAGAGCAGCAGAAAAAAAAATCTGTACTCCTTATCAGATAAAAAACAAAAACCAATAAACGAATCCTGCCTTCTCCAGCATTCTGCCCTTCCTCTACATGTGACATTGGTGGGGCCTGTATTGACCCAGAAGGTAAAGAAATATTTGCAGAGTCCAGCTCCGCTAGCATGAACTAGAATAAAGAAATATGGACTTTGTAAAACTACAGGGTTTCCCAGAGTTTCCCAGATTTCTTAGTCATTCACGTTGCACTCCTGGGATCCCATACGGGCAGCACTTCCTATCCAGCTCCCTGCTTGTGGCCTGGGAAAGTAGTAGAGGATGACCCAAATATGGGGACTCTATACCTACATGGGAGACCTAGAAGAAGATCCTGGCTGCAGACTGGCTCAGCCCTGGACGTTGTGGCCACTAGGGGAGTGAATCAGCAGATCCATCTCTATTTCCTTGTAAATCCGTCTTTTGAATAAAAATAAGTAAATCTTTTTAAAAAAAAATAAGCTACAGTTTAAAAAAAACTGCAAAATTTCACTCGAATGTTGGGTACTGTTTTATAATGACTCATCAAAACTTAATTCCCACAAAATATCTGAGATGGTTAATCTTCCAAACTCTACATGAGACTTTCTAAAAGTCAGATGGTTTTATAAATTGCAAAATTAAAGTGGTGAAAAAGCAAAGTGTATACCCTCTAGTGTCATTTTATCAAACTGGCTCTTTGGGATGTGTGAACATTTTGCATAAGATTAGGGAGGAACACAGAACAGAAAAGCTGCTCCTCGCTACTTTGTATTGGTCTGCTATTTTTCACAGGTAAATCTCACCAACATATCTAGCACAATGAGGTAGTAACACAAAATATTAAGATTCAGCAAGAGTGATAGCATTTCACAAATAGATGGGACTTGGGCCTGGTGTGGTAGCCTAGCAGCTGACATCCTTGACTTGCACATGCCAGGATCCCATATGGGTGCCAGTTCTGATCTCAGCAGCCCTGCTTCCCATCCAGCTCCCTGCTTGTGGCCTGGGAACACAGGCAAGGACAGCCCAAAGCCTTGGGACCCTGAACCCACATGGGAGACCTGGAGGAAGCTCCTGGCTCCTGGCTTCAAATCGGCACAGCACTGGCTGTTGTGGCCACTTGGGGAGTGAATCATTGGATGCAAGGTTTTCCTCTCTGTCTCTCCTCCTCTCTGTATATCTGACTGTTCAATAAAAATGAAACAAATCTTTTTAAAAATAGATGGAAGTAGCACACAAAACCAACACCCCTCATGGAATAAATAGAATCCACATTCTCTTTCAAATAAAAACAAGTTGGTAATGTTTAGCTGTAGATCTGTCTGCACTCACAGTGAGGCTTACAAACCAAACAATCAACAATATTTCAGAAAGAACTAAAAGCTAGGTCAGCACTAAGCAGCCTTTGGAGGCCATCATAGAGACCAAAATTTTATTGATACGTTCATTTTGTTGACCCACTTTTATGTACTTTTATTACGGGATGCCTTTAGTTGGACACTCGAGAGCATCATGTCAGCACTTTAAGAAAAAGAAGTTTCAGATACCGCTAAATATTTTATCAGTGCTCATTAGAAAGCATCGAGGTGAGTCAGTCTTGAGTATAAGCTGAAAGCAACAGAAAGAAATAACACACAGGGTTCACTTGAGTAAGAAGTATATTTGTAAGTACTATTTAGATTTAGCCAAGTTTGCCATAGCTATAGAAAGCTTCCAAAAGTATATTTAGAATTTATTCTCTCATCGCCTTTATGGTGCAACTCAAAGACTTGCTTATACAAACTTAATCACAAATTAGAATTTGTGAAGCTTAGCTAAAATCGTACACACACAGCCCCTCAGAACGATGGGTTCCATGCAATCCAAGTCGAAGCCCTTGACCAGGAATCTTTCCAAGTTTCTTACAGTAGATGCTACGTAGTATGATGATCTTTCTCAAGTCATTAAAACAAAACAGTGCTCTGTGCTATAAAACCCTGGCTGAATTAACCTAGCATCTCAACCAATTACTGAAGAAAGAAGAGAAAGCCACACTTTAAATGGACTTAGAGTTGGCGTAGGCCTGGCTAAGATGCTTTTACTTAATTGCTGTAATCCGCTGGGTCACCTGGCTAAGATCATAAAGAATATGATGTCCAAGGGCTGTGCATACATATTACTTTGGCAGTGAAGTAGGTTGTACCGGAGTGTTCTCCAGCTTCGTTTACTCTGCCACGATGACGTCATTGAGATTTGGCAGTTAATTAGCTTAAAAAATGTACCAGCTATGTGTCAAACACTGAAAGCAAAGCAGATATGGGAAGACTTTCTAAGTGAGGTTAAATCTCATTTGATCAAGGGGAAAAAGCTATATTAAGCAGAAACAAGGAGGCAAGAATCACGGACAGGGGCCACCCTCTGAATAAAGTCAAAGCAGAAGTTCACATTGCCAAAGGAATAAGAGCCTGAAAATTGATGTAGGAAGAATTGAGGTTGGAAAATTACTAAAAGTCAGATTACATAAAATATGTAATGGATGGAACCAGCCTCATGGTACAACAGGTGAAGTCGCTGCCTGGGACACCAGCATCCCACGTGGGAAAGCCTTCTTGAATCTCATCTGTTCCATTTCATATCCGATTTCCTAACAGCATGCTTGGAAGACAACAGAGGATGGCCCCCGTGCCTGAGCCCTGCCGCCCATGTGGCAGACAGAGTTTGTTCCTGGTTCCAGTCTGGCCTAATCCTGACTGTTGCAAGCATTTTGGGGGTCAGCAGAAGGAAGTGCATGTACACTCTCTCATCACTTTGCTTTTAACATAAATTTTGTCACTGTAACATGGAAGGTACCACAGATCGCATGTAAACCCATTTCTATAACCCTCATCCCCCAAAACAAAATCTTACAAAACAGTATGACAGCTTTTGATTTCATAAAAGGAAGAAATAGAAAGGAATATGAGGAAAAGGCATAAAGTGAAATGAGCAAGGCTATCTTTATATAAATTAAATTGGTATATTTTTATATAAATTAAATTGGTATAAACTACCATGAAAATATACACTTTGTCAATATTTGTGCAGATAATGAAGTTTAAAAACAAATGAAGGTGAAAATGAATTGACACACAGAAAAGTGTTACTATAACCATAGTGCCTATAGAAAACTACTCATAAAAAGCGTAGTATACAAAAGAAAAATAACGCTAAACAACAGAGATTTGCGTGGCAGATTTTTTAAAGAATCTAACAAATATGGCCATAAATTTGAACAAGTAATAGCAAAAACAAAATTGGAACAGAAATTTAATTGTATGAATTCAATAATACACCATATTCTAATTACAATGAAATAAAAGATCAGCTTGCAAAAAGGAGCATATTATTTTGAAAATTCAGAATTAGGGTGATTCTGCAAGATAACTGTATTCCAAATGCTGCATCTTACTTTCCAACATCTATACTATTTCTTTACTTTCTATTGGCTACAGCCCAATACCCTGTTTCTCTTAATACCTGTTATATCTGGGACATGTGGTTTTCTTCATGGATGCATACATGTAGGTGCATTAGAACAGAGGTAATGCAACCAATTTTTCTTTTATCACCACATTTAATATCTTCCTGACTGCAGAACAGCCTCACTAAATGTTTATTAATTGATTTCATTGTATAATTGAGAAGGCAGTGGACTGGAAATTAAGGGACAAGAGTTCTTGACCATTATTGGATAGGTTTAATGACTCTCAGCGTGTCACTTGACCTCCCTGGATTTTAATATCCTCCTTCATTAAGTGAATTAGTGTTCAAATATTTCTGAGATTCCTTTCAGTTCTAAAATTGAATGACTGAATTTACAAGAGAGGGAAAAACCATCCTTCAGTGCGCCAGAAAATTTCCCTCTCTGGGCAGAACACTGGCGTCTTTGAATGTCAGGGACTTGAACAAATCGCGCATTGTTGAGCGGAGAGTCCCCCTCAATTACTCATCAAGGGTGGAATTCTCTGTGGTTTTTTCTGTCTAACCTCCTGTTTCCTTACTACCACCCACCTGGATCCGCAGGGGATATGCTCACGTCTGAATACGAGAGTGTGTGTGTGTGTGTGTGTGTGTGTGTGTGTGTGTGTGTGTTGCCTCTGACGACATCCCAAGGCTAATACAAACACGTTTAAATTGCCCATTACCCGGTGTTACTTCTCTCTTCCGTTACAAACAGGTTAGCCTACTTGTTTACATTTGAAATTCTAATGTTCTACCCCTTTCCATCACCTTGTCACTGAATTCTTCATCTCCACCCCCTCCAGTCCACACTGTGAACATCTCTTTAAAAGTATGTGTTGCAAAAGCATTCTAACGTCTCCTTTCATAGGATGTATCTCTGCTATTATAATTAACAAAAATGAAATATTGAGTCAATATTGAATATTATGTCAGACATTTGGCAAACAGAATCAACTTGTCTTTTGTCACTTAAAATGTTCAGATCTTTATTTTTACTTATTTGAAAAGCAGAGACAGGGAGAAAGAGATTCCCTTCTGTTGTTTGCTGCCTAAATGCTTACAGCAAGAGCTAGGGCAGAGCCAAACCAGTCTACACAGGCCTCCCTTGAGGGTGGTCGACACCACGCACTTGACCTTCACCCGCTGCCTCCCCGGGTGCAGAACAGCAGGAAACTGAATCAGACAGAGGAGCATGGACTTAATCCAGCACCCTGACACAGACGTGCAGGATTCTCAGGCAGTACCCTAGCCACTGACCAAGCTGTCTGCCCCAAACTAATCTGTTAATTCCATTTTTCTCCGTGAACTCTTTGAAATCTAAATTTCTCTTCCAAAAACTTTGTTATACAATCTTTGTTATTGTTCATTTCATGCTAAGAAAACAAAAAATTCAAATAAGTACTTACGAATGTACGTATCTAGACGTAGAGTCACAGGTCACTGAAGCCCTTTACAGAATTCAGTTTCTTCAAGGTGTTAGACTATGCCTCTCATTCTTGGCTGGCTGCCACCTAGACAGTGGGTAAGGTAACCTGCTGTTGGCACAACCTCCGCCTCTGAATAACAACAAAACCCAAGAGAGCAAAGGAAGGGCGATCATTGCGTAACTAACGTTTATCCAAGTAAATGACTCCCGTTGAAAAATCTGGGAGAGGGCCCGGCGCAATGACGTAGTGGTTAAAGTCCTCGTCTTGCACGCGCTGGGATCCCATATGGACACCGGTTCTAATCCTGGCAACCCCGCTTCCCATCCAGCTCCCTGCTTGTGACCTGGGAAAGCAGTCGTCAAGGATGGCCCAAAGCCTTGAGACCCTGCAGCCACGTGGGAGACCCAGAAGAGCTCCTGGTTCCTGGCTGCAGATTGGCGCGGTACCGGCCGCTGCACTCTGTCTCTCCTTCTCTCTATACATCCACCTTTTCAATAAAAATAAATAAATCTTTAAAAAGAAAAATCTGAGAGAAATGACAAAAATGAAAATTTCAGAAAATTTGAAGTTAGAATTAACAAACTCAGCAACTTCTTGACTATGCAAATGACTTCAAGAGGTTGGTATTAGCCCTTGAATTGGTAACAGTGTAAGCTTTTTGGCAGCTTCAAATTATGTTCATTTTCAGCATTGTGTACGTAAGGTGAGAAAATAGAACAATACACTCAAGATTTTTAATTATCATAGGCAAAATAAAAACACACCAGAAAACTCGCTAGTCAGATCATATTCTGCCAATATCTGTTAGGTTGTCAGGCTTAATTTCTCAGGTATTTGTACAGGAAGCTTTTTTGAATGAAAAAAACAAACAATGCTAATTACTCAAATTTATAAATTAAACACAAAAGTTCATCCCCAGATTAAAGCAATCTAAATTGATGTGTTCTTACCAGGACTTTAAAACAAGCATTATCTGTTTCTTTTCTCCACTGCCTAACTTGAATGAATGCATCTAATAAAACCTATTTCACTGGGTCTGCTTCCATAAAACATTTACATTTTATCATACAATAAAGTTATAATTTATGCTAAACAGTTCACTATTTCCCTATAGATAAATTCGAGTGAAGTAAATAGTAAATGATGCAGCAGTGTCTTATTGTAACAGTACATTTCTCCAATTACATTAATACTCTCTAATGTTGAGAAGTTAATGGCTGTGATTTTTTTAATACTTCAGTCTCACCAAGACTAATAGCTAATTGTCTCCCCTCCTGCCACTTTCTATTCAAACACGAATACAAAGAAATGTGTCCGTAAGTCTGTGGATCTTTTTCTGCTCAGAGTACAGAAACATCCATGACTCTATCTTGAATGTATCTTTCCATGTTTCACAAGATAATGATTGACATTTATTAAATAATAGACTTTCATAGCTTACTTCTGTTAATTCCCAAATATTCATTAATCAAACTGAAGCGTCTAAATGAAGAAAAAAAAAAGCTACTAACCACACAAAACATTTTACGCGTAAAATGTTTGTTTTTCATCTTCATTTACTTAGAAGACTCCAGTAGTAGGAAGGGAGATGATGTATTTTAGATTTGTTGCCAATTACCACAAATTTAGCAGTTTAAAATAGCAACCATTTATTAGCTCACAATGTTAAAGGGTCAGCAATCTGGGTGGGATTGGCCAAGTTTAGTCTTTAGAATTTTACTACACCAAAAGTCATGGTGTCCATGGAGACCTGGAGGCTCAGGGAAAATACTGTTTCTCAATCCATTGAAGTCATTTTGCAGAATTCAGTTCCTTGAGGCTGTTGGACTTCATTTCATATTCCTGGCTGAGTGTCAGCTAAAGTGGGTAAGGCATTCTACTTCTGTTGGCATGTGGCTGAGTCATCTTTGAAAAACAACAAAACTCCAGAGGTCAATGTAAGAGGAATGGAATCATTGCATATCTGAAGTCCTTGCACATGAATGAATCCTATTTGAAAAACTGGGGGAGGGGGATAAGACAGATCGGAGCTTGAGGAAATTACATATCAGATTGTAGAAACCCAGTTTTAACCCAGTGTCTACATGCAACTACGAATCAAGTTAGAAATGCATTATAGCTCAGTGGAGAGAAAAGAGAAGGGACTGATTAATGAAGCTCTTGGAGACAAACAGGTCAGGAGCCAGCTCCCAGATACTCGAAATCACAGCAGGTCTGGTATTTAACCAGATCAAGACACGAGTCACTAATTTATCGAGATCATACTCTTCATACAACCATGCTAGAAACAAGGAACAGAAAGGAAATTGCAGAAGCATACTGAGGTCTTTTTCTTCCCGTCCTTGACTTCTTAAAGACCTCTGGAGCTCAGAAAGACCCAGGAAGCCTTGAGATGAATCAAAACACACTTTGTCATTTGACAATTATTCATCACATTCAGAATTACTTTATATCTGATTGCTGATGTTCACATATTTTGCTTAAGTTTGGCTTGAGTCTGTCTCTATACACTTAGTCTCTAAGTAAGAAACTGCAAGCTAGGTTGGTGCATAAACAAACCAAAACCTTACTTAGGAGTATATATCTTACAGAAAATAAACAATTACAGTGTGCCCAGCTGAGCCTCCGCACCCAGAAAAGGTCAAAGCCTAGTGGCACTCAGTCAAGGATCTTCCATACTTTGCTTCCCTGTGCTGGGTGTGAATATAGCCCATACTGTAGACCAAAGCTCTCAAGTGTGATGTGAAATGCAGACATATCCTTATGGGAAATGCTGTAAGAGAAGAATCAGAAATATTAAAATGAATAAAGTTTACATTGCCTCCAAGGTAGTAAAATCCACTTTAAATGTGATCACGAGATACAACATCGCATGCATATATGTGAACATTTGCATGTACACAACACACAAATCCCACTGATGGAGTAATAGAAACCACCCAGGCTTACAGACTAAGAATATACGAATGAAATAGGATTAGCCTTCCTTGCCTATCTGTATTATGTTCTCATGGAAAATATTATGAGAAAACCCAAACACAGATTCAGAGACTGAAAAGTGAATCTAAACTGATTAAAGTTTGCCATCTAGTGAAAATCCTTGTCCCCTGTTTGCTAAACACCATCTTTATAGATGAACTTCATTGCCTTCTTCCTCAAACTCCAGATGTAAATTGCACGAGTACAATCTGAATTTATGGTTCAATCTGCTGACTTGCTAGCTTGCATAACACTATAATATTCTTATTGGTGTGTGTGGTGTAATTAGGAAAGTTTTAGCGGCGTGAGAGACAGTCACACTGGTATCTCATATACTCATAGATCCATTCTCTCAGTCTCCTCCTTAGTAAAGTAAGTACTATTGGAACAACAAATCATCATCTTCTTCTTTGTTTTCTTAGAAAGAGAAACAGAGAAAACGAACAGCCAGCTGCTGCTTCATTCTCCAAAGACTGATGAGGTATGGTAGAGATGAAGCCAGGAACACAATCGAATGGTCCACATGGGTGGCAGGAGCCCAGCGATTTCAACCATCACCACTGCCTCCTCATTTGTGCCTCAGCATGAAGCTGGAGCCAGGGAAACAGACATCATGCCCAAGGTGCTCTCATGGGAGAAGCAAGCAGCTCGACCAGTGGGTTAGAGGCTAGGATAATTCACCGTATTCTATCCTTTATGCTACCATTTCTACAACAGTAAAACTTTGACATGTTCAGATTTATTCAGACTCACAAAAATCTCTTTAAAAGCTTAAAATAAAATTTGAAATAGCAAACCATCATTTTTTGCAGTCGCAAATCAAATGCATAAATGAGGAAAGTTATTTGTCGATACACTGTTTACATATATAGTGGGCTTTTTTTCTTTTTAATATAATGCTGGTATGGACATAAACAGAATATCACATATTTAAATTGTTTTTTTCTTCATATTATCAATAAAGGAAAGATTAAAGGCCCAAAACAACAAAAGCATCTTAACCGAAAAGAACCAATAAATAATTTGAGAAAAAAAAATGGTAAGAGGAAACAAAAAATCTAGGGCCTGGCATGAGAGCCTAGTGGCTAAATCCTCCCCTTGCATGAGCTGGGATCCCATGTGAGTGCCAGTTTGTGTTCCAGCTGCTCCATTTCCCATCCATCTCCTTGTTTATGACCTGGGAAAGCAGTAGAAGATGACCCAAAGCCTTGGGGTCTTACGTCCACATGGGAGACCCAGAAGAAGCTCTTGGCTCCTGGATTCAGATCAGCTCAGCTCCAGCCATTATGGCCGCTTGGGGAGTCAGCCAGTAGATGGAAGATCTTCCTCTCTGTCTGTCTCACTCTGTATATCTGCCTTTCCAATAAAACAAAATTTAAAAAGAAAAATTCTAACAGGTAAAAATAGATTTCATGTACTTTCTACAAACACCTTATTTTAAAAATATTTCAGCAATTCTTAACATCCATTATAATGGCAAAATATGTATCATTTTCCTAAGTATCGTTTTCTAAATGATGTAGACAAAGCTGACAGTTACCCCAATGCCTATTCACGCAAGTGCCCTCTTTTGTTCTGTGTGTGCCTGCATTTGCACATTATAGAACTATGAAATATTTACAAAGGGAAGGTTAAATCAATACAGCTCTAAAATTTGTACTTCCGTCTTCAGGGATTTCCATCCTCTTGATTTAATGAAGTACAAGGAGTGAGAATGTTGACACACAGAGAAAATATTTCGGTTTCCCATTCATTGTGCACACAGAGAGTATTGAAGTAGGATTTGTTGATAACTAAGCAGTAACCAATGATTACCTCAACTATCAGTTGAGAAATATCCTGATGACAACCAGACACGAATTCCCAAAAAGAGGCGCACATGTGATACATACTAAAGAAACACTGTATGTTTTAACTGAGCATTATTGTTATCTTTTATGTTTCATGTTGATGACATCATGCAATTTTGTGATACAAAGACTATTCAGGATTTGAAATATAAAAAAAATCAAAGCTTTGGTTACTAATAATACATTATTCATAGTACACATTAACACACCACGTACAATGTATTTGCATTTCATGTTTGATTATAAGTTCAAATTTGAATGCTAGGCATCCATTTAGCCATTGCTGTACAGGAGAATGCTCGGAAAACAAGGTATCTCTTAGTTACGTCAACAGCCAATACCACAGTTTGTAGCTATGAAAGCTTTAAATGACGATCTATGAATAAACAAACATAAATACATGCTAAGAATAATATACACTGATAAAAGGACTAAAATGCATCAAGATGAAAGCTTCACTGATTCATTCTTTCAAGTTCTCATCACATATTACGTATTTTATTTATATATTTATTTTTGGATGTCGAGCTAGAAAGCTTTAATAAGTGATATCAATTGATTACAGATGTCACCCATAGATGCAATCAAAATAAATTCTATTCATTTATCAGATCTACTGATTGTGAATTCATGAAATAAAAAATTGTGGTAGACTCTACGACTAGAGTTTTGACAGATATCTCCCTTACAATCTAAAATAAGTTCCTTCTCTGAGTCCCAATTACTGTTCTGCACACGATAAATGGGCTGGTTCATCTGCTTGCTTCACAGGACTATTTTAAACAAACAAGGATATTATAAATATTGTTGGTAATGCGTTATGTAACTCTAAAGACAATTAAAAATTAGTTTTATCCCACATTAAATATTGTTTATGAGTTTTGAAAGACTTGTTTATTTGAAATGCAGAGTTACAGAGAGAGAGAGATGGAGGGAGGGAGGGAGGGAGAGAGAGAGAGAGAGAGAGAGAGAGAGAGAGAGAAAAACAGAGATATCCTCCACCTGTGGGCTCACTCCCCAAATGGCTACAATGGTTGAGGCTGGACCAAAAGCCAGGAACTCCATCCAGGAATTCTACACATATTTAAGGAACCCAATCAATTGGGCTGTCTTCCACTGGTTTCCAGACACATTGCTGGGGTTATTGGATTGAAAGTGGAACAGCTGAGATTTGAACTAGCAGTCATACAAGTTGTTGGAACCAAAGGTAGCAGCTTTACCTACACAATGCAAGCCCCAATTGCTTAATTTTTTATTGAAAGAACCCAAGTGCACAATTACTTAGCACTGGCTCCCTGATCCTACACCAGTTAGAAGGGCAGAATTCCCATGAGTGTGAAGCAGTGGAAAGGAAAAATAGAAATTAAATTCAAAATGTGAAACAAGAAATGAACTAGAACCCGTGTTTCATATCCATTTGCAACCCTTGCTGATTTTCAGTGTCCCTTCCGCCTGAAGTGGAGGTGAAAGAGTGATGACATTCACGCAACACCACTAATTAAATCTGCCTGAGGTATGACCTCACTGCATCAGGGTTTCACAGCCTAGACACTCAGAGGACCAGAAACGAGGCAGGAGAAGCGGTTCAAGCAAGTCGGAGCATTGTCCTTGTGTGTTTATCCGTTCGTACAAATAGCTCATTACCCTTTCCTGATGTCATTCGCATCTTGTCAATATATCCCAAAATGATAACTGAGCTAAAAAATGTTCATCAATTTGAAGTCCACCTTACCATGTTACAAAGCAACTTTAGAGTCAGGTACCACTAAAAGGAAACAGGACTGCTTATTGGACATAGGAAATAAAAGGAGAAAAAGCATTTAAAAAAAACTGCGATAGGATTTTCTGTCTTTCTTCGACGAATAATTTCCAACATGTAGTATCGCAGCAGAAAAGCCCTTAAGATCTTGATGTTTTTCTCATGCGCACGATACTAATTACTTAGCACTCTTAAGCAAAAAATGTGAACACTCTTGAGTGCCCACTAACTTGCTTCACTTTTTATTGCAAAAAAAAAAGTCAAGAGGAAGAAATTTGGAGTGGTTCTGTGAATGAGCAGTTGTTTACGGCAGCCTCCAAGCTTGGACTCCAGCTCAGCTTCACCAGCAATAAGTGCCCTTTCCATCCCAAACTCTTGACAATTAGGTAATGGTAGTCACTTTTTGGTCTGCCTGTTCTATCATCTGCTAATGATGATGATAGAACCTTCATTGTCCAGCTCATCCAGGTGCACTGGTTTTGTAGTTATAAACAAGCTGAATAGTGAAATTTTGAAAGTATGGAGTAAAGGCAGATTTAGTTCATAGATTTATATGTTTGGATAACATATTGCATTAAATGTAAAAAGCTATCATACATGAAACTTACAAAAATTTATTTCATACGAAGTAAAGGGTAGAGAGGTAGAAATGAAGGTAGTCATTTGGAGGGTGTCATTTGAATTTTGAAGTGTGGCTGTGGCCACTCTTATATATAAATCTCTTCCATAAAAATACTTGTTGAATTGGCGGCGGGGGGGGGGGGTGGAAATCCAGTTAAGAACTTCATCATTTGGGTCAGCTTCGTAGTGTTTGGTGTGAAACCAGCAGATGTCAGCATCTGTATTATGTTGCCAAAGCAATGGAAGATGGCCCAAGTGCTTGGGACCCTGCCACCCACATGGGGAGATACAGATGGAGTCAGTCTCAATTTCAGCCTCATCCAGTCCCCAGTCACGGTGGCTGCTTGGGAAGGAATCAGTGGAAGGAAGATCTCTGTCTCCCCCTTGTTCTGTAACTCTGCCTTTCAAATAAATAAATATGTTTGTCGATTCAAAAAAAAAAAAGAGAGAGAGAGAATGGATCCATCAAACTTACCTTGCATTGTTATGTATTATTTAAGGTATTTTAAGACAACAGCTAAAATGCAAAAAGTACAGAACGGATAGGAACAAAGGATCTGATATTTTTCAAAAGAACAAATAAAATGGCCAAGAAAAACATAACAACCCATGCCTTATATCACCAGCTTCAGTGACTAAAATATTATAGGACAGAAAAGTCCAAACACACTCAAACAATCAGGCTATTTGATTTTTGACTAATGTTGAAGAAATTCAAGAAAGGATAGCTTACACAACAAATAGCATTAAGCGCTCCATAAATAAAATCTATCCTATCCTCACACATGCCTCTCACAATTAAAATAAATAAATGATGAAAATTCAAAAACAAAAAAACATGAGTTGTAGGTATAAATGTTAAAAGCTTCTAAAGGAAAAACAAGAAGAAAAAATTTTGTTATCTGAGATTGTGCAAATACTTTTTAGATATAATAATAAAAGCATGGTTTTAAAAATTGATGAATCACCCTCAATCACAGTAAAAATTCCTTATTTGTTAGAAGAGCCTACTAGAAACATGTAAATGGAAGATAAAGACTAGAAGAAATCAATGCAAGTAATTTGTATCCTGAACTTCAGAATTCAACATTAAATCCCTGTGTAAAAAAATAAATAAATAAAAATAAAAAATAACGAAATGGAAAGATAGGCAGGGTGAAGTAACAGGTTGATATTTCATCTGTTAGTGCCAGCATCCCATATGTGTACCCTTTCGTGTCTAGATTGCTCCACTTCCCATCCAGCTCCCTGCTAATGTGCCTGGGAAAGCAACAGAGAATGACCCAGATCCTTGGGATTCTGCCCCCATATGGGAGACTTGGAAGAGGACCTTGGTTCCTGCCTACAAGTTGATGGATGCCAAGCAAGAACACAACCATCACTATTCTTGAAGAAAATGCAAATCAAATATGAATAGGATACTCCTAAACGTAATCCTAAGAACTCAGATTAAAGCTACTAATACAAAGCGCTGGTAATAACGCCCAGCAATGAGAACTCAAAATGTGAAAAGGCAAAAAGATGGGGCCTCTCTTAGGTGAAACGTGACCTTGAAAATCCAACCCGTGGAGTTTATCCTAGAGAGATTAAAACTTATATGCACATAAGAGCCTGTGAGTCCATTTTTATAGCACCATTACACATAAGGATCAGAACTGAACATTCAAAATGCTTGTCGATGTGCAAAAAACAATCTGCAGAACATTTATGAAACAGAAAGCTTCTGAATTAGTCCAGTCTCCATTACCAGCATAAAATATATAAGACTGTGTTTAACTTTACAAAGATATTGTTTGAGATGAGTTAACGAAGAACATGTGAGGTCATACAGAACTGGATGTTTATTATTGTAGTAGGGCAGCCATCATTTCGCAGGGTGATGCGCAGAAACGAAGAAAGCGCGCTTTTACACACAGGGCAAGTGATGGGAAAACAGGTGCGCGAGGCACAGATTAGCTGAGTCTCCATCAGGTCGGAGTAGCCCGTAACAGTTCCAAGCAAAGGGTGAATAAGTAGCTCCTTGTGGGAAGAAAGGAATTAGGCAACATTCCAAGGGACAACGAAACATCAGACTCTGGGGTCAAGTCTGCATGTACACAGGATGCCCCCGGCTTTGCATCTCTCTTGGAATGTCTGCCAGGCGTCTGCATCAGATGTTTATGTATTTGCCTCATAGTTGTAGCGGCTCAGAGCGTGCGTTTATATGGGGCTCTGCTCAGGATAGTTGAAGACTAGTGGATGACACCACCACAGTGGGAATCTATGTAGATGGAAGAGATCCATTTCCGAGACAGTTAGACAGGGAGAGAGAGTCCAGGTTTGGGCTGCGTCTTAGAACTAGCACTATTTTTCACACAATCTTCAGATAAAAATTAGGTATAGGCGAGAAAGAGGGAAAATCGAAAGGCAGCTTCACCTGGCAGCCAGGAAAGACATTCAAATGCCCAATCTCAACCAGTTTTTAAAGACTTAGCGCTGATAGAAGTGTTGTCACAAACCTCTTGCACCATGTCTACTGAGATGTTCTCCATTCTCCAAGCTAACGCAGCAAAGCCTGGTCTCTTGTAAGTATTTCTGATACTATTTCACCAATCGCCTGCTTCAGTCTTGACATACTGTTTTCCGCTCCCTCAGAGTATGCCATTAATATCCAGCCTGTACCTTCAATTTGTTCCCGATCTGTGCATGCTCCATATGTAAAGAACATTAACACCTTGTGCATTTCCCCCAGGTATCTATGTTAAAACAGAAGAGGCAGGTCGGAAAACTAGAACAATATAAGAAGAGGAACATAAACAGATGTTCATGGAGAATGGTGTGAAAATGCCTGAGAAGAATTTACTTACATTGTAGCCAGCCAAGAGAACACAAAGGAAATTAACCCAAATCGGAGGCAGAAGTGCATACAAGATATTGCAAATCTAAATCCAGGATACCACGAAGATGTCTCAAGTTCACTTACTTTTTAATAGGATTATTGTAGAGCACCATAATCAATATTCATGCTCAAATATTTGAAGGCCCTCTAAAACATTTATGAATAGAGGTTGTATCAATAAAGAGAGAGACAAAATCTTCTTAAAGAAGGATATTGGCAATACACTGTTCGCGAGTTGTTTTTTGCCAGTACTGTTTCCATGCTGGCCATTTATTCATATGTTGATAATGTGTTAGCAGATTTTTAGTGCATGCTCACTGTCAAACACATTTCTAAACGCTTGATAAACTGCATTTCATTAGTTCTAAGATTCATACATTTCCACATTGTAACTGTCACTGAAATTGGAAAATGCATTACACATGGTGGTATGTAATCATTTAATTGGCAGAATTTTCTCTTTGTGTTACATAAAATAACGCTATTCCCTTTATCAGTAACATCTTTGTGCTGATGAAATAAAGTAACTCCTTCAAGGCCTACATCAATCCTTTATAAAACCTGCATTTTACAGAGAAGCTCAGACATTTGGCTCGCTTTACAGAGCCAAGAGGTTTCAGAGCCAAAATCAAATCCAGGAGTATAGATTCCAGATTTGCAAACTTATTATTTTTTAGAATTGTTTATTTGCTTATTTGAAAGGCAGTGTGGCAGAGAGGGAGAGGGCCTGAGAGGGAGGTGGGGGGGAGTATGAGAGAGAAAGAGAAATCCCACTGGCTAATTCATCCCACGAAAAGTCATGACAGCCTTAATGGCACTTGAACATGGACAGTGATGCAGTGGCAGCTGACCCTGACGAACCTCAATTTTGACTCAAGTTTGTATCTTTGACCACTTAACCGTCTCAGACAAAATTCTTGAATAGAAATCAGAGTTTTCTCTTTCTAATAACATTGTATTTACTGAAAAACCATATAGAGCATGTCATACTCATATTAATACAGAGGTTTTAGTGTGGCTAATAAACAGTAATAGTTACAACAAAGACAGCATTTTCTCACAAGATGAATGCTGTAACTATGAAACTCCAAGGAGCAGCTCAAGACTTTAATACATTCTACATCGAGAAGCAAATGCATGTAACTCTAAAATCTCATGCTGAAAGTTGCAAGGAACAAGGCAGAAGGAAAGTGAAGTGAACTCTCCAGAAAATGCCAACAGTGAGGGCACAGGAAAGCCCCACTGAGGCAGGGCACGCCAGCATCCTTTAGTGTGTCCTGGAGGCAGAGTGGAGGTGGTTTCCTGGTCTTTTGCTGTTGTTTTACCTCAGCAGCATCTCTAAGTCTACCCAGCAGGTGTCCCGCTAAGTAATACCCAATCCCAATTTGCAACAAACACAAAACATTTCAGAAATTACCAAATGCCCCCAGGGAGAGGAAGATGACCTTCAGCTGAGAACCATAAATTTGAAAAAAAATAAATACATCTTCTTTAAAAAAAAATCACGTAAAATTAAATGTCTATCATGAAAATACCTGTGTCATTATACCCTTCTACACATCAAACTGAAACAGTTATTGCTATCAATGAATGGTGCAAAAACAAACTAAATTAGGTTAAACTGGCAGTGGACAGAAATTATAAGCATCTCACAGTGTTACTTAAGACCTGAAAGACAGGAAGCACGTAGCCGACATAGCCATAAAGATGATTCAAGCTGAAAATTAGCTATAAATTAAACAATGACTCACGGTGCAATCTGAAGTAGATGATTCTGTTGAAATTTAGAAACTGGCTTTTCTCCTATAGCAAACAGTAAATATTATTATAGATGAACTCTGACTAGGGAATCAGTTACCCAAGGGAATATGTTAATGTAATATAGGATTGCATTTATTTCCTTTCTGTCAGTCATCAAGGGAGGTATTCAGGAATTCATGGTTTTTATAACATCTTAAAAGATCACATTGTCAATGAGCCAATAACCATTTGAGGGCTACCAGTAGCGAAGGAAATGATTATATTGGAAATGCTAAATAAACTAGCTTTGTTCATTCAAAGGAAAATGGGCCAAATGTCAAATCTCACTTGCAATTGAAAGCAAAAATGCTGAATATGAACATTCAAAGGAGAAAATGCACAAAACCATTACAAACAATAATTTAAACTGAAATATATTGAGATTTTTTACAACAAAATAGATACGTTTTTATAAGGGTGAAAGGCGGTAATTGAATATGGTGTATCTATGCTGATAAAGAGAAAGGAAAAATAAAAATGTATGAGCAAGTAAGTAAAGTGACCAAACAACAAAAAGAAAAGGAAAGATGGAGAATGGTATAACCTTATATTGAAACCATGGTCCCTCAGTGTAACCATACTTGAAATTTAAGCTCTGGGTAGCAAAAGATGAGAGTTAGGCTAGAGCAGGGAGAGACTAATGGAGCAGTGTTTTTGTCACACTTACCAGTTTTAAAAAAAAAAAGCATTTGATTTCGTTACTTCTACTAAAAGTTAAACATAATTTCTCAATGTGTCTAGGTGCTCCTGCCTTATAAAACTTTACTTCTCATTCCAGCTAGAGCAAGTTAAAGATGAATATAGAATATTTGATATATTTCTTATGAGATTTAAACTTTGTATATCAACTTGCCTAGGCTATCAGATGCAGCAGTTTGGTCAAAAAAGAGTCCATATAGATTGCTGAAAAATATTTTGTGATGTGAATCGTGTTGACAATCAGTTGGCATTAAGGAGAGCACTCCCAGCATTATAAGCCTAATCCAGTCAGTTGAAGGCCCTAAGAAAAAAAACAGTATTTATCACAAAGAGAGGTGTTTCGTTTTGTGGGCCATATAAAAATCTTGCCTGAGTTTCCAGTCTGCTTACCTGCCTGGTAATTTTGGACTCAAAGTTGTAATCTCAGCCCTTTCCTAAGGCCTTGATATCTGCCTTATGCATTTCAAATATCAGCCCCCAAATGCTTAGAACTAAAGTCTTTACGAATTCCCACACACTCCTCCCCCCAACACACACACACATACATATACATAAATTACACAGAAACAGGAACACATCTGAGATCCATCAGAGTGGTATGAATTTTCTGCCTTCAGCACCTACAACCCTACAATAGGCAAATCATCTTAATAGACCAAAAAAAAAAAAAAAGGATCAGTTATGATTTCACAGTAAAATGTGAACTTCGTGCAATTTTTCATTTCCAGCTATGTTCACAGTGAGAAACTTTCTCAATTACAGCACCAAGAAGTACAAAGACTGTTCTAGTTGTTCCACGAAGATAGGACAGTGGATCAGTTATCTGCTCAGCAGCAGAAAGTAGCTTTGCGTGAATTTTCACTGAATCCATCTCATCATTTCCAGAATTGATTCCAACCAAGGATTTTTAATAGGATTTAAAACAAAAGCCTCGTCTTAAAAAAGAAAAAAAAAGGTAACTTTAAACACTTGGATTTCAACTCCTTTCTTTAAAGATTTTGAAGGCTTCTTCTGATGTCTTCATCATCAATTAAATAACAGAAAGTTGTATTCAATACCCACCCTGAAGTTTTACAGAGAGTTTTCCAATTACATGATTTGTCCTCATTTGTTGGTATTCCTGCAGTGATCCCAGGCTGACACACAGTATCACCTCCTTGCCCACAGCAAGGCCTCTCTGAACCAGAGATTTTCAGTGATTGATAAAGATCCTCCAATGATGAAGTGTTGGAATTAGGATGAGAGCCTGGGATTCCTGAGTCAAGACCAGGGCTCTGTGGATCCCATATTTTCTAGATGGACAGGGATATGCTTGAAGGCTTGAAATGCTAAATGATACAGACATAAGACCATCCTGGACCAACTACGTAGTCAATACTATTACTCATTTGTCCCTAAACACCGGCTGTAGTTCACAGAGCAGTTTGGGCCCTAAGCAGAGTTTGGTTCACTGACGTTTAGGACATTCTGAACTCCCTAGCCATTGAGTATAAGGTGTCCATTTTCATGACTTTAGGCCCAGTCCCACCTCTGCTGGATTGCATTGTTCTGGGGAAAAACACACACACACACACACACACACACACACACACACACACACACACACACACCCAGGAACTCTAGTAATGAGTCCATAGAAAATTCAATAAGGAAATGTTACAATCAAATACACTGTCTGACATCACAGAGTCGGCAGAATTCTCGTTTAAATTTGGAGCGCATCAATGGGAAAACGTTGATTGCTGTTGTAACCTCGCTGGTTTCTAAATGCGTTTTGTTCATGGTCTGCTGTTGATAACCACTGATGTGTATCCTTCGGCAAACCTTTCTGTATAATGAAGAAAGGATGTCAAAATATATATAAAACATGGCTCATCATCTCACCATGCAAAGGTATCAGAGTGACAGAGAAAGGGTTGCTGTCCTATTTTCCCTTGTCACACCTAATGAACACATGAGCACTATGAAAAAGTTAATAATATGTGTTTAAGAAGAAAGAGACATCCTCTTGTTTCCCCTGAGCCACATGCATGTGCAAATTTCTTACAGTATCTGTAGGTCCTTTTCCAAGGTGAATAAAGTAAAATTAAAAAAAAAAAATACTGCGAGATGTTCCTGATGTTTCCCTTGGGCATTTGCTGAGCCAGCCAAAGTCTGCACTCCCACTATAGATCACTTTGGCACCATTAAGGAATTACCAGGCATCACATGGTCTCGTAGGAATTAATTACTGCTTAACAGTACGTACTCTTATGTTTAGGAAGTCATTCGGAAATCTGCATGTAACCACTGGATTGGTGGGTCAAGTAATCTGCAGTTAATGAACCATGGCATTGTGTGATGGTTGAACTAGAGAATGTTCCAGTTGGCAATTAATGTACTAGCAGAAAAATATATTTCTTTGAGGACAATTCAGGTTCATAGTTTGTAACATTTATAAACCAGAGAGAGAGATCATATTGCTCACATTTTGTCAATGTGGATCTTCACAAAGGCATTTCAAGTTGAGGACAGGACAGTGTCAAAGATAAATGCGCTCTGGCATTTTAGAGCAAGAAATTCTTTAAAATAAAAAAGTCTATAGTTTCATGGCTGCGTTTTCCTTCAGGGATTCCTTCAGGGATTTTTATTAAATTTCAGTTTCAAGTATTTGCAATCCATAAAATAGAACTGCAATTAGATTTCCACTAAAGATGTAATTGCTCTAAAAGAACTTTTGGCAATTAAAAAAATGAAATAAAGTGAAATTAAGGAAAATAAAAAAGAAGTGGAAATCAATGTATACCTTACATAAGCAGATAGTAGATATTCAAGGGTTAAGGAATCCAGGGAATATGAAAATGAAGCAAGAGAGTTTCTTTCTAGATTTCTCCACTATGACACAATTTTTCACTTATAAATATTTATCTTGCTTGTACGATTCAGATGATATACTCAAGCATCAATTAGCCTTCCAATAACAGACAAGACTTAGAAATGTGTGGATTGACGTTAGGTTGTTGAGCTGTATGCCGCTAATTCGCGCCTAGCTCAAGTTGTTTGTCATTATTGTACCTCATTCTTGGAGTGCTGAAGAAGTTTTTTCAATAGATGCTTTTGGAATTTCTATGGAACAAGTACCCTAGAAAGAGGGCACTCCACTTTCACACTAGAACTCTGCTATAAGCACTAATCAAATCATTCAGAATTTTATATAGCCGAGACAGCAAGTGCTGCTCCCATTCCCAGCTTCAAGTTTGAACAAGAAAGTAGGAAAAAAATAAAGCTTTATCAATTCTTTAAACATCATGGTTTATCACATATTTCCAAACAGTTAGGAAACAATCTCATTTGATCATGGTTGGTAGCGATTGAAATCATCGCCTTCAAGTTACGCAGGGCTCTGTTTTCCCTCCTTTTTCTTAGCTTTCCTTTGATGTTGCTAGAGTAAACAAATAAATTCAACATCACCAGTAACTACAGATTGTATCTGTGGAACAACCAAGGTTTTCTGACTTTGTATATTGGTTTCTAATGAATATCCATGCAAAATATTAGATTCCAAAAGTATCCATTATTTTGCATTAGCTCTCCTACTATCATATTGGTCTGTGTTAGTTATATTGATGAAAACGTTGGGCGTTACTTTGACAAAAGACAAATCAGAAGCTAACGCAGAGCCCTGAAAATGCTGCTTAGGCTAGAAACTAAAGATCTAAGCAGTACTGGAATTCGTTGCTTCATGCCCAATTATTGTCTTTACATGCTCAAAATATATGATCCCTTAAAAATGATGGCATATCCATCTATTGAAAAATGAAAATATCTTAGTCTTCTTGAATCAAACCATCTTTTGTCTTTCAGTCTGTTTATGGCTCCCAATGCTGCCTTTGCTATGCATAGTTAGTAAGTCAACTCCAAAACTCTCCTTTTGAAAGCAAAAGCAGGAGGAACTGATTTCACTGTGCTACCGAAGTCCACCTCTTGCCAAGAACTGTTGCTGTAATTCAGGGAAGCAACTTCCCATGTGGTCATTTCATGCTTCACTTCAAAATTCACTTCTGAATTTTCTGTGCTCTTTGAACCCTAATTTGGTATCAAAATTCCATTTGCTCATATTAGGAGAGATGAGGGAGAATATCCAGAAACATGTTTGTGTTTCAGTACGAGTTCTGCAAGTTGCTCAATGCTTTGGTCTTGGGTTTACGAAGAAAATTACAATCAACTGCCACAGCTCAAGTCAGAGGCATTTCATTCCATGTCTTCCAGGCTTGCTTGCTCTAACTGTTGAGGCAAGAGGTGTAACCACTGGGCTATGATATGTGTTTCACTTTTAAAGCCCTCTGAACAAAGAGCCCAGGGGCTCACTCTCCAGCATAGCTCTCAACCTGGTTATGACACTATGAAAATGAGCTCTGGGTTTCTCTCTCTGCCCTTTCTGTGGCTGTACAGTCTGTATCCTGAATGTTTCAGCAACCTCTACAAATGCTACTTTTATGCCACGTTCTTCTCTAATACAAGGGTAAATATAAGTTACATGCCTATCAGAAAATCAAGAGTTTCAGAGTAAATATAAGTTCTCTCATCATCTCTAATTGTCACTTGCTGTGGATGTCAAACTGACAAAGTAGCAGAATCTAATTTCCTTGTTTGATTCACCATGAAATTAAACTGAACTATTTTTATTTTCACCTGGAAAATTCATCCGACACTATTTAAATCTAGCTAATCAACTTCAGTTATCTGCTGTGCACACTCATCTTTCCCCCACGCACTTCGGATTTGCAGTATCCAACTTTCCGGACTGCCTCCGACAGCCATGCATTGGATTACATTTACAGTTTTAGGAAGTGTAAAGGAATGTATGAACAGAGTTAGCCAAGGTGCCAGCAAATATATCATGTCACAAAATTACTACGGAAAGATTAGAAAAACATTAAGAGTGAAAAACAAAACTCTTGGACTGCAACTCAGTGCATCAGATGATTTCGGGAGGTCTGTGCTCTCTAGAGTAGAAAATGTCATTCTGAAGGTAACTGAAAATTGGGGGACAAACATATTTAACTTCTGATAAAAATCATCGCTATACAGATATACCCAAAGTTATAGTAGGAAGAGCTAGATAAAATAATTGGTGAAGTGGAGTCATCTGATAATGTGGGAATAATCTCTGACAAATGACCTATAATTTGAGCAGTCCAAAATCAGGATTCTACATCCTACACTCAGAGTCCAGGGTGTAAAAGCAAGGGTTGTTGATACTTTACAACACCACAAGTGTTGGCTGGTCTCTTAACCATTGGAAAATACTAGCATCTCTGAAGTGGCAGTTTCAAGTATCTTTCATGAAGGAAGGGACTCATTTCATCAGCCAATCTAGGAAATGTGTTTCTAAATGCCTTTGCTTAGGAGCTGGGTTGAAAGCTATCCATGTAGCATCACCTCTGAATATTTCTTCAGAGTCAGGCCAGTTTCCTGCTTTCAGTACTGATTTATTATACATATGTGTCTGGCTTTCTCCATCCCATAACGGAAGTTTTATGGATTTAATACCAGCCCAAGAGACCTATAGGGCCCAACTGAGATCCTGGGTGGAGTCCATTTGGGGGCAAAGACTAAAATATCTCTGAATCATTAGGAACCATGTAAAACTTTCCTATGCCTACACCCTCAGAATGCATGCATCCAAGCAGTACTCAGCATGCAATTTTACAAGATATTCAAGGGGGCCAAGGCTGTGGTGCAGTAGGTGGTATCTCCTCTTGCATCAGCAGTGTCTCATATGGGCACCTGTTCTCAACACCTGGTTCTACTTCCGATCTAGTTTCCTGCTAATGTGACTGGAAATGGCTCAAGTTTCTACCCTTGCCACTCTGACTCCTAACTTTGATCTGGTCCATCCCTGGATGTTGCTTTCATTTTAGGAATAAACAGTGGAAGGAAAAACTCTCTCTCTCCTAATTCTGTCTTTCAAATAAGTAAGTAAATCATTTTTAAAAATGAAAATATTCACGAATTCACTGAAACTCTTTAATCGGTTGAACACAATCGTAGTTACAATTTTTTCAGCATTTTTGTCTGCTGCACACTGAAATACTTCAGAGATATTATCCCACTAAGGGGCATGACTTCTTCAACAGTGATGAGAATAATTAAATTTAAATGTACAGCTCATTCAGGAAGTAACGTGAAATTGCTCTCATGGCAAGTTACTCAAGTTACAAATCAAAGCATCTGCAAGTAGGAATGTCTGCCATTGTTACATTCATAAAAAGCTTCTATTTTAAATTCCTGATTGCTATAATTGATCCCAGAATTATAATGTAATATATAGAAAATATAATGACCCCAGCATTTTAATATGTGATACATTAATCTCTTCTACTCTCCCTGGTTTTGTGCATGCCTCCTCTCTCTCTCTCTCTCTCTCTCTCTCTCTCTCTCTCTCTCTCTCTCTCTCACACACACACACACACACACACACACATACATACACATACACATGTTTAGAACAATTGCATTGTGGTACTTTCCTTTTCACTGAGAAGGAATTTTGCTTGAGGGTCGTAGCATTCCTTCTGCCCGCTGAAACAGGAAGGAATCCTCTCTCATCTTTTTGCAAGACTGCGCATGCACTGTATGGATTGTCCCATAGAGGAACTGCAACCAGTATTTTCTACCCCACTTCACCCTGAAAACTATGTGTCTGTCTTTGAGACAACTCACTCAGTTTAGCTCAGTGTGAAAGCTGCCAGAAGGGTCTCAGATCTCCTTCGTAGATAGGTTGTCCAAAGACCATCTGCTGAAAACATCCGTTGGCCCTGCTGTTCTTGTCATCCCAGTGACTCCTGGGTTACTTAACATAAAGCCCTACACAGTATTTCAGTTTTATGCTTCAGTTCTAAATCTCCTGATAAAACTCTAAAGGATGAATAGCCTGTCAGGCTTCAAGAAGAAAGTCTGTGAAAAGGGAATAGATTTTGATTTTTGAAGAGTACAAGAGTCTTGACACAGAAGAGAGGCAATCAGGGTCAGAAACCACAGGAAGAAATGCTCCAGGCAATTGTGAGTATTAGCTCAGAAACTGTGGGTTTTGTACTTTTTGTACAATTAATTGAATAGTTGTTGGGGGGGGAGAGGAAACAGCACTATTATCACATCACCATATCATTACCATTGTTTCCTATGACTTTCCTATGTAGTTACTATGTTATTACAGAAAAATAAAACATGTTATTTCATGAAAATCGTGCAACTAGTTCATGTCACCATCAAGTGTACACTTATTAAGCCACCAAAGAATTAGAATGTTCTATCTTTTGCCCCCTCCCAAGCTCCTGAGTCGTATTATCCCTCCTTAAGAAATGACATAGTGAGTCAATGCACTAATGTATGAAATATGCAGATTATGCTTTCTTCTTATTTTTGTTTTTGGTGAGCAAATGAATGACTTGGAAATTGTAGGTGCAAAACAGTCATCTTGCCAAATAGGAAGGCAAGACAACGATTCTATCAAACAGAACTGCTCCATTTCAGGAGAGGAAGAATGAAGCCTTTGGGGCTGTGGTAAGGAGTAGTTCAGAGAGGGTGACTTGGCATTCCACATGCCTTGGTGGCTAGAAGGAAGGAGAGGATTAAGCACAGTTTGTTGTACAATGTACACAAGCTAAAAGCAAAGCCAATGAAACTGGTACCGTGTTATGCGTATGTGTCACAGAAGAATTTCAGTTTCCATTGCACATACTCTGAAAGAAAAAAATCCCGTGTTTCAATATTTAGTGCTACGAAAAGAAGAACACTTGGTAGAAGTTTTACCTTGCTATCAGATGTTGATGCCAGAAGTGCAGAAGAGATATGGGATGACAAAGCAGGGGCACACAGTATGACCTGTCCACACCAGCATATCTTCGTGCTTACATTCTTGTGTACAATCATCTATTTTTTTCAGTTAACTGTGCGCTGCTTAAAATAATGAGAACAGTTCTGTTTATCGCAGCTAATGGATTTCCAATACATTAAATTAATTGGGCGGAACAGGTCATCCCTAAGCTTTCTTTGAGGCGCATCTTAATGGACTCAGAATTTCACAATTAATGGGTAGATTAGTATAATCTATTTTCACATTTGTTAGTTTTCTAGAAACAGCTATAAAAATCCTCTTGGGATGAGACCCTGACCGTGTTCCTATTTTAAGCCTTTTCCGTTATTGTTCAGTAAAATAGTCAACTCATTTCTCCCTCATTCATAGCAGAAAAAATCCCTTCATTTTCTAGCGGTTCTAAATTTAAATTCTAATCAGGAATGTAGAGTCTCGCGGATCTTCTTAACTCACACTGAAGTCTTCACAATTTACCATCCACAGTCTTCCATGGACAAAACCATTCCCGTGGGGGGTGGACTGCGGTTTCCCCTCATCGATACACTATACTTAAAAATAGATTCCGTATTTTACAGTTAATGCATTATTTTTGGAAACTGAAAGTTGAATCCAGCAGCAGTCTCCAATCTTACTATTAGCACATACTTTTAAATGTTAATTAGAGGAGTAATGGGGAGGTGTGGTTGGGAGAAGACATCAAGTGTGAGTGAGAAGTGCTGATTTGCTTAGCATGTACCTGTCGCCTAGCAGATCTTATAGAGTCTCTACACACACCACATCAAGTCCTTATCCTACAAGGTGCTAAGACAACAAATTTCTATTATTTTAAGCCTATATGTGTGTATGTATATATATATATGGTAGTTTATTGGACAGCAGATCTGACACTGTATCTATACAATAACACATCTCATTCCACATGCTTTAGACATGAACTGACAAATTCTTCTAAAACTTTGGTTCCAAAATTCAACCTTAACTGGACATACCTACCCCAAACATGCTCTGCCTAATGAAAATTACATGATGTGTTCAAAAATGAAGTTTTAGGGCGCTTTGTCATGTGGACATCATAGATCATATTCATGTAGGTTTGCTGCTTCCAGGCTGTTAAACTTGTGCAGCCTACTGCTTTAGTGAATAGTGCAGGCAGTTGCAACTCAGTGACAAATGGTTGTCTATCTAAATATATTTATTTAAAGATAAGAAAGGTACAATAAACTATGACATAGAAAACAAAAGTTATAACGTTTTTAGAGTACCAACCATTATTGGACATTGATTTTAGTGAATCAAGAGAGAGTTCAGAATGAATGGAAAGGCCTAGAACTGTCTTCTACTGTAGAGTTGACAGGCAGTGGACACTATAGCTATGCTAGATGAGTAAGAAAATACTTTTCTTTCACGGATAACAACCATAGCTTACTGATTTTTTTACTTTATAAACCTTAGTTTTTAACATTTTGATTTTTTAATATCCATTTAAAACAGTCACAAAAAAACACAATCACATTGCCTGTTTTTGCCAACGTGTTTTTATATCCTCATCTTGTAAGTGTTCTCCAATTTTAACTGTTTTAATTTTTTCATTTAATTTGTTTATTTTCACTTTTTGAACATTTTGTGTTGTTAGAACACTAAAACATGTATACATAAATGCATTAGCCTAGATCTGCATAGGTCCAGGACTGTCAAAATTACTACTTTCAATCTCCAGATCTCCCATCTCCTAACACCCAAAAGGCACTCAGGGCAGATCCCTACGTGGAGATGTGAACTTCTTTTAACATAAACAGTAATACATTCTACAATAATGACAAAGAGGATAGCACCAGTAAGTGCACAAAGTTGACACATAACATCCTACATACTGTGCTGTACATCACTGTATGTACCATGTTTTTATGTGACTGGCATTGCAGGAGGTTTGTTTACACTAAAGTCACCGAAAACACCACACGTTCAGAAACACACACACACAGATATTGTGCTGCTCCATGATGTTATGGCATTACATCATCACTCAACAACAAACATCTCCCAGCCCCACTATTTTTAGGGACCACCATGGTAGATGAGTTCCACCTTTGGCCAAACTATTAATTCAATGCATTAAAAAGTACATACTTAAAGGTTTTGTGACAACTAAACTTTTTACAGTAAAATCATAATTGTCCATATGCTCTGTTAATGGAAGTTTTTCCATGAAAGAGGCTTCTTTCAGATAAACCATCAAGTTATTATTTTCATTTAGTAAAATCAGAGTAAGCATCCACGCCATTCATTGTCAGGGTTTTATTTGGTTTCAAGCATCCATAAATGCCAGTTTCCTTGGATGGCATCCTTCACAAAGAGGTGGGGGGAGAGACAAATCTCCTAATACAATTGTGAGGATCACAAAAGGACACGACTTCAACTCACACAGCTGACACTGCTTTGCGAGAAGGGGTCTCTCATCAGACTTCCACAAAGAGACTCAGAGGAAATCTAAGACCAGCAAGCATGCAAAGGCACGCAGCCCTGGGCTTTTGTTTAAAGAGCTTTTAAATGAAGATGTCAGTGCCGTCTTTGTGAAGTTGAGCCCTTTAAGAGACTGTCATTTCACAGTACGATCAAATGGCCAGAAAGTTAAGTCTGGTTACAGAATCTAAGAACCCTAAATGGAATTGTCACCTAAGTGTTTATGCACTGCCTATCACTTGTCATAAGGTCATGCTTCGTTGAAGAATCGTGGCCGGGAGCAAAGCTGGCTTCACTGATGTGGTCAGTACTGTTTTATTATATATGAAGCTGGTCACTCTTCTCTCATAGATAATATGTATACAAAAGCAACTGGTTCCAAGGCCATTTTTTCAAATACAGTTGACATGTCATAAAATTCACCCTAGCAAAGAATACAACTCAGAAGCCCATGTTGCAGTGTAGCAGGCCAAGCCAACACTTACGGCATCATCAGTGTTAGACATGGCTTATCACGTCAGAGTGTTACTTCAAGTCCTGGCATCTCTGTTGCCATTCATGCCAGTGTGTCTAGGAAGGCAGCCAAAGCTGGCACAGGTACTTGGAGGCCTGGCTGGAGATTCTGGGATTCTGGATTTCACCTGGCTGAATCCAGCTATTGTAGGCATTTGGGAACAGATTAGATAGTGAAAGATCCTTCTATGTCTTATTCTCTCTCTCTCTTTCTCTCTCTCTCTCTCCAAAGAAATCCTTTTTAGAAAGTTTAACATTCAATGATTTTTAGTATGCACACAAAATTTGTGTGACCATCATCATGGTCTAATCTAATATTTCAATCATCCATGGCAAAAACTTTTGGTGATTAATAGTCACCGCCTCAATCCTGCACCACCTCCCACACCAACCTTCTGAAGCCTCTGGAAAATGTTAACCTGCTTTCCTTATCTACGAATTTACCTATTGCAAAATGGATGAAATCATGCAATATGCGGCCTTTCTGTCTGGATACTACAACTGATAGAAGACATTCTTCAAACCCTGTCAGTAGCTGCATTACACCTTAAAGAAGAAATCATGTTTCTTTCCAATTCTATTTGTCAGGGAAATACCTCTTAATGGTTAGATTCATATATACGTAACACATAAATGTGTTTCCTACATAATTCATTTAGGAGCTTTGAACAGAGCCGGCAGTTACAGCTATCTGGAGAGTGAAACTGGATGAAAGCTCTCTTTCTCCGCTCATTGTAACTTTGCCTTTAAACAAATAAATTTTAAAATTAAGTAAAAGGATAGATGACAGTGAAGGATTGATAAAAAGTGATAAAATGAAGGATGAGAAGCAGTGGAAAGAAAGAACGGAAAAGAAAGAAAGAAAGTGAGAAGAACCAGAGGACAAGTCAAAAATTATTTTCTAGGATATTCTACAGGGCACAGGACTGAACGCTCTACATGAATTGCCTCATTTCCATTCAAAAGAAAGGCACTGTTGTTGTTTCTGCAGAGGACATAACCAGTGCCTGGAAAGGTTAGCACATGATTTACCCAGCATCACACATCTTGCACTTGAGAGAGGCAGGTTTTATCACGGTGTCTGAATGAGTTCAGAGCAGATTGCACAATGTTTTGGGGGGAGTGGAGTGATAAGATAAATGAGAGTTCAAAACAAACAAAAGTAGTCTTTCTGAAATTTGGAGCAATCCTCACTAAACATATCGGTGCCAGGTGCCTGTGAATTAATTCATTCAGCAAATCCCCATTTCTTCAACTCCTAGCACCTGATATATTGTCTAACCCACTGGAAGGCTTTAGTGGTATTTGGAAGTAAAAGATCAATGGGGAAGACATAAGAAATCTTTCAGAAATCACAAAGTATGACCGCAGGAACCAAAATATCCTCAAGAAAAAAAAGGCAGCGAACACTAAATGCCACACAGATTGCAAAAAAAATGAAGATGAAGAAAAGAAGGATAAATAAAGCAATTGAGAGGTCTTTTCATTCTCTTAATGGTATCATTATTGATTTTTTTCTTTAATCAATTTTATTGAGGTCTAATCTACATTTAAAAACCTGGATGTAATTAGAGGGTACATTTTAACTACTGCATCCCCCTTACAGCAAATTGCAGAGTAGTTCATTACTCCCCCCCGGCCCAAAGTAATGGTGCTTTTGAAGGAACAGCTTTTCTTACTATTAACTTAGTCCAATATATCCATCTCTTTCTTTAATTAGTATTTTGTTCTATTGAATAAATCTATATCTTGAGAGCATGAAGAAATGCTCACTTACTATGATCAGACGCATTGTTGCTTTGACATTTACAATAACCCTCCTAGAATCCATCCAATCCATCAGCTGTGGAAACCGGAGAAGAACAAAATGTTTATACTTATTATAACGTTTCAAATTAAAGATTGATCATTCAAGTGTTGGAAAGCAGTTGGCACTTTCTTAAACAGTTAGATGCATGTCTACAATTTGCCTTAGCTACTGTTCCCTGAGATATTTCTCCAGAGAAATAAATTCTGTGATTTTTACAAAGGTTCATACATCAGTGTTTATAATAGCTCTGTTTGTAACAGCCTGCCAAACTGGAAATAACTGAAACAGCCATTGGTAGGTGAGTGGATAAATAATTCTGACATATGCATAAAGTGAAACATTAACTAGAAATAAAAAGGACTTTGTTTAATTTTTATTTTTCATGATATAGTTCCTTAGACTCAGAGATTTCCCTTTTCTGTCTTCCCCCATCAATGCCACATCCCACTATAGCCATTCAGAAACAGTCACAAGGCCATCATTCATCTCTTTAGGTGTAACCTGAGATTGTAGGTTTAGAAAATGATAAGCTCAGCATCCTATTTTCAAGATCTATGTGGCAACTTCATTGGTAGTCCATCTTTTATTTGGGAGTAGGGATGCATTCTGCAATGTATCTTCACTTCTCAGTATACTTGCTTCCATTACACAGTTCCTCTGGATAAAAAATTTTATATGCATGTTTACCTACACATCTACTGATCTCGTATTTTGCATGGATTGTCTTATATGAGAGAGAACATATGATATTTGTCCTGTTGCAATTGGTTTATTTCACTGAGCATAATGGTCTCTAGCTGGGACGTTTTGTTACAATACAATTAGAATTTCATTCTTTTTAAATGTCTGAGTAGTATTCCGCAGAATAGATGTACCACTGTTTCTTTATCCGTTCTTTTGATGGGCATGTGAAGGGAAGCACACACACTGAATGCTGCTCATAACCGCAGAACTGAGTCTGGGGAGTGGACAGCTTTCACCATCCACAACAGACCAAGATGCTAAAGAAAAGATGACTCATGATTTCAACATGTGTCTAACTGACAGATTTTAAAAGGTTTCCAAGGAGGCTACCCCTGATCATGCTCTCCTGAAGATGAAACTAAGAATGGCTAAGACTTCTAAACTTTCCTAGGAGCCACATGAAATGCCAAGCACCAAGAAGCCGAAGCATGCAGCCTTCCACCCTTCCTCTAAGACAAGGAAATCTGTGTATCTAAATCTGTTGAAGATCTAAACTCCAGCTGGCCTTGCCTCCGCCCTCATCCAACCAGAGCTCATGGAACATTCTGTTGTATTTTCTTTGGTTTTTAAACTGGTTAAATATGATAAAAATCTATGCACAAACTTGCAAGTGAATCATAGAAAGACAAAAACCTTAGAAATGGGCATTTCAAATCAGCTAAGTAGGCGAAGGAGCCGGTAAGTAATTGTTCACGTTTCACAGGGACTTGGCTTTTCATGAATTCATCTCAGTGTCATCTTTCATACCTATGATGGTGTCCGTTCATTAAAATTCTTGATGCAGCGCTGAACCTGGTCAAACCGAAATGGGGCTGACAAACCTCATGTCTGCCACACAGATAACCAGACCTTATGAAGGTGAAATTAGTTTTCAGGAGCTGTACTGCTCACTTGATTGATTCCGTCTTAGAAGTCATAGGACTTAATGTTTCCTGCCTGGGCTGCTTCTGTCATGCAAACATGACCTGATAACACATTGTCAGGCGCGCTCCAGAGAGCTAACAGCAATCTAACATCTTTCTACTGAGTGTGAAGTTCCATCTGAAATGTGCATATTTGATAAGCAGCTTGGCTTCTCTCTGTCCTTTTCATTTTCAGGAAGTTAATCTTCTCTGCTCCACTGAGTTCAATGGAGGGAAGAGGTAGTCAGACATGCGGCAGGTGGCCCCAAACTCAGGCACAGGGGAAAGCTTGCTTTCTAGAGGCCAACGTGTCTGGACATCACTCCCAAAGAGTGACAACACATGTCCAAATCATATACAGGAAGGCCAGCATTTCTGAGGCCTCAGGGGAAGAAAATTAAATCAGAGGGCTGCAGGACTGAATGCTATTTGTCTTCATTGTCAAAGATTTCTTTAACCATTTCTCCACCGTAACACAGCTCTATCAAGTTGCCATTCTGCCATATCTAGTGTTTCCACGTGAATTAGAGGGAGCTGAGCCAAATGGCTTTAACTCCAGGCCACATATAGAGCCTTCCCTTTCACAGCTCCTTTCTGTAAATAAGCAGTTTGAAGCCCAGAAATTCTAATTGGTTCATTCAAATTCACAGAGCTACTTTTGTGACAGATCTAATTAGAAATCACAGAAGTAAGGTATCTTTCATGAGGTCACCCAGAAACTATTTGACAGAGTTGGTTTACAATAACCAAGCAAAAGGAAGACCCAAGAACCCAGGAATTAGAGTATTCTGTATCAAAGAGTGACCAAGTGTCACAGAGTAGTTGAATGGGCAGTAAAAGCAAGGGTACAGGGTAACCCAAAGAGCAGGCCAAGAAAGCAAAACAGTGAACTGTCTGTCAATTTTTTTCCAACTTTATTAAGTATAATTGACAACAATTTATTCATGTTGTACAATGAGATATTTTGACAGGTGTTTACATTGTGAAATTAGCAAATCCAAGATGATTGATTTAGCTGTCACCTTGCATGCTCACAATTTTTTTGTGATAAGAATGTTGAGTATCTAGTCCCCTGGCAAATTTCAGGAAAATATATTGCTATTAATCACTATCTCCATCCTGTCGGGTCCATCTTGAAAAGTCCTAAACCCCAGCTATCTGAGACTTGGGATCACTTCACCAGCATCTCCCCGTAACCCCTCCTGCCTCTGCCAGCCCCTAGTAATCAACATTCTCTTTACTTCTATAAGGTCACCTTGGTGTAATGTATACTCACGTATAAATGAGGCCATGAAGTAACATCTTCCCTCTGGATCAGCAGAAAATCAGTCCTAGAAACCCCAGAATCTAAAATCTAAGGTTCCTCAAATCCTTTATAGAAAGGGGCTTAATATGTGCATGCAACCCACATTCATCCTCTCACATGATCTGGGGATGGAGAACATCCAGTCAGTAAGTTCACAAAATCATGTGATCAGGCCCTGCCAATGCAACCACACATAGGACCTGAAATTCAGTAAACCTAAAGCAAGCTAATTCATAAGCTGACAATTCTGTACGGTCCACAAATGATGCTATAATTATCCAATGTTCCTTACCAAAGAAATCCCCTATCCCTGCATCACCTCTAAATTACTTGTAATATAATATAAATGCAATATGAAGAATGGTTATATTGCATGTTTAGGGAATGGCATGAATAAAATCTGTACACGTTCTCTCAAATATATAAACTTTAAAAAATTATTATACAAAACTTATGCCAAGTGATTCATTCATTCATTAGTAACAGTGATTTCTTGGTAATGGAATTTCTATGAATTTGAGATAGCCATTTTTGGAAGAATCCAATTTTCTAAAGACAAGTTTACCGTGATATCCTTGCCCTCTGTACCGGCTCAGAGTCCTCGATTCAAACCCCTTACTACATTTAGACAGAGTGCATCCTCCATTTCCCCAGCTCTCCAAAGCAAGAAATCTTTAATATCTTGTCAACATCTGGAAGTTCTCTTTGACCTGATAGTTCTTCTAGGGAGGGCATAGGAAAGTATCGAGATAGTTAAAAAGTGACAGGGGAATCATTGCACCAAGCTGTCGACCCTGTTGTTATAAACAGAAAAAAGGAAGTCTCATTTACATGAGACCAAATTTACACCTTGATTCTGGCCAAGTGTATCTGCCTCCCAAATGAAGCTTCGGGTGTGGTGAGGTTGATTGATGTGGATCTATCTGTGTTCTTGCAGAGGTTGCTTAAACCATAGAAGAATCATGAGCTGTGGAGGTTGACTGCTTTCTGATGGGAGTGGGGTTTACAATCACAGAACTTATCATAAAACTTGATTTTCCTAAAGAATAATATAAAGAGAAAAAAATGTAGTCACAGATAGACTCACAATGTTTAAAAACATCACAAAAAGGAGCAAGCTGATTTTCACACCCTTGAAAGAGTATTCATATTACATCCTGGATAAGGTGCTCCCTCTTTACAGTAGTCCAAAATATCACAAATATAGATATCATAAAACCCTTGAATGCCCACATCAAAAGAAGTCAAACATTCCTACCTTGATACATATAAAACAATTTGTTTTTTTAAACAACTTTATTAGCAAACAACATGGGCCCTATTGTTCCCTCACTGTCCAGCACATGGCAAGGACGTAATAACATTCTATTTAGTTAATGAATAGTTTATGCTTACTCCACAGCTCAAATCTGAAGTGTCTCTTAGAATCCCCCAGTAAATGATTGCTTGCTAGTGTCATCAATGACTTCATGGAGGAAAACCAACTAAAACAAATGTACAAGTGTCTTTCCAGTAATATCCTGTATTTACCATCCTCACACATTTGGGGTCTAGGCTGATAGCTAGCTCCATAGTGCCTGATGTTCCAGCACTTTGAGAGACAGAGTGTTAGGACATCAACAACATTAAAGCCTCACAACGTTAGAGGCTCTGCTTAAGAACCTGAACATTCAGCTGTGAAGCTTGCACAGAAATAGGGAAAAATAATCACTAAAGCTTCGCTTGCCTTCATTTTCCCCTCAGTGTTAGCTGTACACATAAACCATCAACTCTGCCAGTTCTACGTGGCATTACTCAGGATCCTCTGTGTCTGCTTCCCGAAGCAAAAACAAAGAAAACTCCTTCCTCAGTGTCACATCCTAGATGACAGACTGCTAAAACGAACATAATGATATTTTCGGCCCAAATCCAGTTGCAAGAACTCTTAACTCCATTTAGCGTTTCTTCTGCCTTGTGGCTTAGGAACAATCCTGCTGCTGACCTCTTGTGAACAGGGAGCAAGTGGTAGTGGTGATTTCAGGACAAAATCAGCTTTCCTCAAATAAGGTGTAGCTCTATTTCTGGCTTTTCCAGAATCAAGTTTCAGCTGCAGGTACTGGCAGAGAAGTCATGTTTCAGGTTAAGGCAAACAGCAGTCTGGATTTGAAATCTCCAAAGGTTTTTTTTTTTTTTTTTTTTTTTTTTCCGTTTGTGACATCAATTCTGTTTGGGAGCAGAGGTGATGGCTTTTGTGTTCATGGGAGTTTTTCCTGTGCAGGGTATCCCCTTGCCTACCCACAGTTAGTACAGGTTCAGGTCACCAGTGCAACTGTAAACTTAACTGCGTTGATTCTGCATCCCAATCCCCCTTTCTTTTTAACAAGACGAATTATCCTTTATTGGTTTGTCTTCCCCAACACACTTGTGAAACTTCCTCCAGATGGAAATGCTCACTTGAACATTAGCTAGACACCCTCTAGATGCATTTTTCAGATCATCCACTAGATGCCCAGATGCTAAAATAAAACTCTGGCAGCCTCTCCGAGAAAAATAGAATGATTCTGTGATTTACCAAAGATAGATGATTTCCACTCTGCTGTTAACAAGCCCGAGAAAGGTTTTTGTGTACTCAGGAAATAGAGTGATAGACAGATAATGGAGAGATCATAACAGATAAACCAAGAAATGTGATTACAGTTTAATGGAAACGAGTTCTTAAATCAAGAATGTTGGACAAATAAAAAGCTGAGAAACTGCCCTTACCTTGCTGATAATGTAGAGTAGGAAAAATAGTATGGCTCTCCGCTTCCTATGTGGTACCCAAACTTCAACCTTCATGACCCCGTAAAAATTTGTCCTCCCAGCATCATTGCCCAATTCTTCTCAAGTGGCACTGAGAGCACAGGGGTCTGATTTCCAGCAGAAAAACCAAGGCAGCTAACAGGGACCTTGACAGTTCCCTGACACTGACAGCAGTACCATCATTATTTTAAGTTCTGTATACCTTTCATGGGAATTTTTAGAGAAGAAAGTTCACTGCTGGCTACTTCTTACATGGGGTGTGGACAATCCAGTGGTAGCCTGGTATGCAAAGATCCTCAACGTCACAGCCTGGGAAATACCAGCAAAGGAACACTGTTGGATTTTCATGCATTGATGTTGCTGGAAAAAGGAGAGACCAGGGTATGGGGAAACCTCCCAGACATGTAAAGGAATATATCATGAAAGCCCAAAATGATGCTGCTGGAAACCTCCTCTGAGGGCACTGCTACCAAGAGAAGGGAGCATATTTGCCGCCTCTCCTGTGACTCCTATCCCATGGATGGGAATAAGCTTTTCCTTAATTCTGCACCATAGCCAAGCACGCTATGGAATTTTCAGCAAGGATTTAATGATATTCCAAAATATTAGGAGAAAAATAGTGGCTACCTAAACTTTTGAATTTTATCTTCCTTTTACTTTAAAGGCAGAGATGAATCAACAGGGAGTGAGAAAGGAGGAGGGAGTAAGAAAGAGAGACAAGGTGAGAGAGCAAGAGAGAGAGATTCTATCTGCTCCCCAAATACTCCCCAATATCCAAGGCTGGGCCCAGGCCCGAATCAGAACCTAGGAATCAGTCCAGGAGTCCTACACATGAATGGCAGGGTCCAAGGACTTGAATCAGCAATAGTTGCCACTGCCGGACGCACAATTTATGCATTAGCAGGAAGCTGAAATCACAGATAAAGCTGGGGCACAAACCTAGGCACTTCAGTGAGGTATGTGTGCCACCCAAGTGGTGAAATAACCACCCACTGGGACAAATGTCAGCTCCTAGATAAAGTATAATCACCTAAACCAGCTAAGCTCATCTGAAGGTTTTTCACCTTCGATATTTTCTTGCCTTTTTTCCTCCAACTCACTTCTACATGGCCAGGCGATACTTTACCTTCTTCCATAGGAAAATATAACCATGCTTGGGGTTCAGGTCGAACTTCCTCAACGACTTAAAGTAGAAGAGAAAATGATGTAAACCCTTCATGCTAAGACTTGTCACAAGATCTTGCACTGTGGGACTTCTGGTGGATACGGGGAAACAACTATTCCTTCTGTATGTGACTTACACATTCTCCCAGTTTTTCTTAAGATTTATTTATTTTTATTGGAAGGTCAGATTTACAGAGAGGAGGAGAGACAGAGAAAAAAATCCACCATGAGCTGGTTCACCTTTTAAAAGGCCACAATGGCTAGCTGATCCGAAGTCAGGAACCAGGAGCTTTTCCAGGTCTCCCACATGGGTGCAGGGTCCTAAGGCTTTGGGCCGTCCTCGACTGCTTTCCCAGGCCACTAGCAGGGAGTTGGAAGGGAAGTAGAGTAGCTGGGACATGAACTAGCATCCAGATGTGATCCTGGGATGTGCAAACCAAGGATTTAAGAATTGAGCTGTTGCGTCAGTTTCTTACCCAGCTATCTTATACCCAAGAATAATAAGATAAGCTGATATATTTATAATTTTTCTGTCATCTAGTGCAAAAAGGAATTTTCTACTGGTTAATCCTGAGTGACAGTGAAATGCATATAGTTCAAAGAAGTGGACACTTTCATCACTGAGAAAGTTTCTGATGGGGCTGTGCAAAAGTTGCGGAAGAATGTCTCCTGAATTCTAGAACATTAACCTCAAGAAATTCACTTAACATTTTCCTTTCATTGTAGCAAGAGAAAATCACACAGTATCTAGATATTCAGATCTTAATGGACTTTTCTTGTGATCCTGGAATCATGAAGCACTCTACAAGAAAAACAGCCACATGGGCAATTTGTATGTACAGCTGGAGAGAAGGAAGAGATGACGTGAACAACCAGTTATCTTATTTGAACATCATTTGGTTTGCCTCTTGTGACTGACTGGAATTCAGCTACTAATTACAAGAGAAATTTCCAAATGGTTGACACATCCATTTTTCTGTGTATGGGGGAACTTTAAGGCCATATTTAAAATATGAATGGAGGCTGCTTGAGATCAGAAAGTTGCACATGTTAGAAAGTGTGAAAGGCAGGGCCAGCATTGGGGAATCACGGGGATTAGTAATATACACATGCATAGGGTTTTCAGAACAAACGAGATATAAGAATGTTTGTCTATACAAGAATGAGTGGACTTTTTCATTTCTTTATGACATTAAATAGTCCTGGAGAAAATATTTTTGACAGGTTTTATCAATTTGTTCCCTTCTCAGAATGAATTCACCCCAAAGAGTCATTTGAGACAGTCTTATTTGACAAAAATTGCTTCTTTCATTCTGGTAAGGTTAGAACCTCAAATATTCTTGACACCAAAGTGGAAGATTTGAGGTAGTAAATTCCAGTCAACCTCAGCAGCATGAACACTCTCAAGGAATGGCCATAAAGATGAGAAGGAGATCAATTTACAAGACTTATTTATCAGTTTTGAGTTGATTCGTTGGATACTAGGGATGCAAATCTAAGTTTATGGATGGGTAAACGGCTGGGTCTGGGCTGTGCCCTCACACCTAGATGCACATTAGAATTAATTAAGGCACCTTTTAAAACATCCAGTCTGAGCCTTTCTCCTCCCAGGGTTCCTAAGAAATATGTTTTGGATGGCGACCAGGGAATAGTATTTTTTTTTAAAGCTCCCCAGGAAACTATAATGGCTCATCATTTCGAAAGCTTGTGATCGAAATGCAGGAGGGGATGCCAAGACCCAGGCAACACAGAACGAAGGCAGCAGATGTCCATCAGTGTGTGGAGAACAGGAGGGCATTGCAGGCATCTCTCTGGTCCTGCAGAGTTGAGAAGGTAGCCAATTTCTTTGTCAGTGCGGATTTCAATGTCTGTTCTATTGTCTCAATGTGTGCCAAGACATTTGCTGCCTATTTACTTCCTTTTAGTGCTAGAAACACGGGTATGGTTTGAGAAGAGAAAACAACCACACGGAATGCTTTCTGCAGGAAAAAGGCAAAAAGAGGGTCAAGGATAAAACTGTAGGAATTCATATCCAAATCCAAAATGAAGTACTGCATGTCAGTTCTGGAAAAAAGCTCCCCCACACCTGGTAAAACTGGAGCTAGGCAATTATTGCAGCACAGAAACCACACCGGATACCCTGTGGCACTGAAGAGATTAATGAAAGGTTTTCTAGGGAACCCATCCCAAAGTCCAATGAATAATCAGTGGTACTTGAAGCTCCCCAAGTAATTGAATTGCAAATCTGGGAATAAGCAGATTTGAATGTGCAGAGTTATGCCCCATACCTATTTCTAAAGGCAGACACTGATGAAGAACCACTGCTCAGATGTATTATTTACCTCACATCTCAATTTAAAATCAAGCATGGCAAATTAGCTGTTAGTATTTTCTACCTATGCTCTGCTTAAGGAAGTACAAGTAATATCTATGCAACCCCTTTATTTCTACCTCCCACCTAAAGGAGCTAAGTGTAAAAGTTATTATAATCACTTCTAATTACTTTCAAAACTGACATGAAGAATAATATGTGCTCACAATGCAGCCTTCATACATCCAAAAAGGAAGTTTCCAAGGAAGTGCATCGTGAATTTAACCAGGATTGACCATTGCTATTGAGGGAAAGTGGGAAAGCTCTGATCAACTCTTCAGTGTGAATCCCCAATACAAAAACGACCATGACTTTTATTAGTAAAAATAACTATCATTACCCTCAAAAAAAATCAAAACCACAAATTAACTGT